>NW_025725528.1:0-29730 GCF_021461395.2 Schistocerca americana
GACAAGCACACGCACAGCCTCTGCTGACGACCACGACGCAGCGGCACGCTGCTCCTGTCCCGCGCCCCGCGCCCCACTCGATTCACAACTCACGCGACACCGTCAACGACGGGCTCGCTTCCCGCAACCTACCACCTTTCCGCCACGACGCACAGCCCCCAGCCCCACCCGACGACGCCCGTGGCAACGACTGCACTTTCACCACCGCCTCCCCCTTCCCCCCCAAAACACACACACACACACACACACAGCCAGCCAAAAAACGCACTCGCGACCCACACATGCACGTGCATCGGCACACGCCAACCAGTCAACGTCGACAACCACACGCAAGGCTCGAAACGAAACCGGCGTCCTTCCACGTTGCCATCAAGCTACGCGACACAAGACACAAGGAACCAACACAACAGCCGGCCCCACTAATTCCCACTCTCACGCCGCAAAAAGCACACCGAAACCGCCAAACGCACGCACATTCCCCTTCGCACTGACACCACCGACCGGCTCGCTACCACACACCTCTCGGCAGCCGTTTCACGCCAATTCGCCACACCGCCCACACAGTCGACAAGCGCCCGCCCTGTACGGCACACGCAACGACGCAGCGCAGCAAAGGGCGCCCGCAACACATACCTCTCCGCCGCCCGACGCGCCAACCGCCACACCACACCGCCAGCCACTCGCAAATTGTGCACTGCCACCAGCCACACGTCCAACACGCCGCGCCGCCTCCGGCCACCCGCCAGGGGGGCGCTCACGTCCGCGACAACAGCGCGGCCCGCCGGGCCGGGCCGAACCGAACCGAGCCGCCGCTGCTCTGCACTCGGCACGGCCACACCTGCTGCAGACCGGGCTCGTCCCTCTGTACGCGTCTGCCTGCGCATCAACACAACACGACCTTTTTTTTTTTTTTTCCTCTCTACCGCCATCCCTTCTTCTCGCGTTTTACTCGTTGTTGCAGCAGCGGCGCACACCTACACATCCACAGCCCCAGCCGAGCCGGCCTCACCTCAGGGCCCGCCGCCAGCGTCTCCTCCTCGGGCACAGGTGCGGTGCTGTGGCCGCCCCATCCAACCGCATTGCTGGCCGTCCAGCCACCAGGCGTTCCCACTGCCGCGAGCCACGCCGCGCACCGACCCTGCTGCAGAAAACGAAGCATAGCCAGAGACCGACCGATACACAAAGCAAGCCGTCGCCTCGCCTCTTGTCCTTCCTGCCTTCCTTCCGCCCCCGCCCTTCTCACACCACCGCCTCTCCACTTTCGCCCCCCCCCCCTCCTTTTTTTTCTTCTTTCTTTCTTTCTTTGGCCCTCTCTCCTTCCCGCCATGGCGGTTACGGCACCGCCTGCAGCGGCAGATTTTTTGCGCCCACACGCCTACTCCTACCACCATTAACCTTGCCCTGCCCTGCCCATCAACGTCGCAGTCGAACCGACGCTTGCCAACACACTGCCCACGTTTCCTTTCTCTTTTCGGCCTACGCCCATTACGCGCCGCCGCCACAGCACCTTCCCTTCCCACAACACACCGACGTCATCACACGCACCCAAAACAGGGGCCACGACCGTGTTCCTCGCCCACTCCCATCCCGCACGGTACGCACATTCCCAACTACTACCGCGCACCCTCCCTTTCCACTCTGTGTGTCTCTGTGTCTGTGTCCTGTCCGCGCGTGACGCCTCTCAACATCCGCCGTCCCCCGTCCCGTTTTCGCCCCCATGCCGTCGTCGCGCCGCCTCCTCCCCGTCCACCGCCGCCCCTGTCCGCCCCGCACCACACCATACACCGCTGCTTGTCCCGGCCGTTGCCACCAAAGGCGCCGACCGCAAACGCGCCACGCCGCAGCCCCCGTGCGTCTCGCGCTCGCTTGCATCTCCGTGCCGACGCTGCCTCTCTTCCCACTCGCACTCGACCTCGACAACACAGTCTTTGGCTCCGCCACTGCGTGTTCCGGTGGTACGCACGCTGCAACACGTATGTATTCATTACCAGAGCGATGGCGAGGCATGACAGCATCTCTGTCTGACCAGAGAGTTCTTTATCGCTGCTAGGTCGGCGCTTGGACCGCGCCAGACGACAGTAGTGGCACGCACCGGGTCGCCAGGAACAGTTGTTATATATATTGTAGCGCGAGTCGGGAGAGGTAGTAGTCGGTCGACAGTAGTAGCGGGTGGACGGTTGTACTGAGCGGGCGTCGGCGGCGTGCTCTGCTCGTCTCGCGACTCTGGTCACGGTTCGGGGACGATGTATAGTATATTGTGTTATAATCAAGAGGTGGTGTGACGCTGCATTGCGCAAATCTGATAACGTATGTTCATTGTACTTATTTTGTTCAACAACACAAGCCCCACTATTACTTTTTTTCTAAAGTAACTTTTGTCTCTTAACGAAAAACATTCACTTTTTAAAGACTACTTCCTATGGCATTTCCCTCCAAGGAGTGCAATTAATTACCAGCCAGCACTCATTCATTGCACACAGCTGTGTAAGGGGTATCTACAATCGAGGAGCGGATATAAATGCAATTTTTTGTTTCTTTTTGTTTTTTGTTTTGTGTGTGTGTTGTAACCTCCCAGCAATATTTAAAATAATGGACAATGTTATTTACGGATGCTAATGGACATTGCGCTAATTGTAACCTCGCCCACAATGAGAGGTATTGAAAATGGCAACAACAATGTGCAATTCGCAATCTGACTCAAATATAAAGTCTTCACACAACATTTAAAAAAGTCCGTTCAGTGACAAGAAACTTCAATTAAACCGAAATATCGGTCTTTGGCCCTGTGCAAAACAATCGGAATTAAAGTCTTACCTCCGAATAAATGGATGTCACATTTCTGCTCTGGTTGTTGCGCAGCGCTTGGAGGAACTGCATTGCAAATAATAATATTCTCTTTTTTTGTGATTTTAGTGACATTTTTCTTCAAAGAAGTGGAACGAACTCTTTAGTTCAATAAAAGATTAAATGTTTGAAAAATGCTTTTGAAATAAAAATTATTATTGGGGAACTTGTTGGAGCATAATTACAATAAATACAATTTCTCATTATCTAATGATTATATTAATTAACAGTATACCTTATTCACCATCTTGACCAGTGTTGCCGACCGCCTACATCACACAACCGCACTCGGCTGCTACTACTGACCGACCGCTCTGCATGACGACTATTAGCGTACTGCACGCGACGACTACTGACAGAGTACAGCCCTCAACTACACAGACTGACTGACTGACTGAGAACCGCTCGCAACACTCGCGCAGTCCAGCGCAAACTCTCTGGTCACAGATGCTACAATGTCTCGCCATCGCTACTATGTTACATACGTGTTTCAGTGTCTTTTTCATTGGGGTAACGATCTTTGGCTCTTTTTATTCTGAATACAGGGCCAAAGGTCAACGGCTGCTGCCCTTATACATTTATCAGGGTTTCATTATGTCTGTTGCAATGTTACATACGGTTCACTCTTTCATTAATATTATCGTTGGGTTTGTTTTGTAGGGACGTTAACATTCTGGCACATTTTTATTATCATCGGACTCTCTGCTATTTGTGCAGGGAGGTTATACCTGGGTCCATTTCCATTTCCATTTACATTTTAATATTGATAGACTTTTTGTTTTCTTTTTTGTTTCTTGTTGTTTTTCCTTCTTTTTTTTTGTTGTTTTTTTTCTTTTGTTTTGTTTTTCCCCGCTCTCACCACCACCGCCGCATCACGCCTTCCGTTTTCTTGGTTTCTTTTCTGTGCTTCAACATCACCGCGCCCCATTTCCACACCACAGCCATCAGCCTCCAAGACGGGCGGGCGCAGTGTGCCATTTCCGGCGCACAAGCACACCCGTACGGTACTCTCCTCGCCCCCACGCCACCAACAACACAGCGACCACGCGGCTTTCAGGCACGGCACGGCACGGCACGGCACCGGCGAAATGCGCCGCCCCCGCCCCCGCCCCTCCGCGCATCCGTCCGTCTCGCCACGTTCACTGACAGCCGCGTCTGCGGCTACACCACGACAACCACAACACAACACCGCTCCCCTCCCTGGCAACTCACATTGTTTTTCTCCTCCTCTTTTGCACAAACCACAACGCCGAGCACAGGCGCAAGCCACCCACACCGCGCCCCTCCCCGTCCCGTCTTTGGCCGCCGCTCCTCGTTTCCTCGTTTGCCCCCTCCCATCTCCCGAAATGCCATGCCAGCAGCGTTACGCATGCCCCCTCCCCTGTCCACACAACACTACCGCCTAACGAACAGCCTTTTCCGGGCCACATGCAGGGCACGCCCACCTCCAAACACTGCCAATTCACGGACGCACGCACGCACACACACACACACACACACACACACACACTCACTTTCTCGACACCTTTCTGTACGGAGGGTGCGTCATCTCGACCGTGACAGAGTGACGGCAACTATCGACGATCCATTTCCCCCCACTGGTAAAACATGTCCACTAACACCTACATACATCATTCAAGTACACAGACAATAGCATACACACAATGGGAGGGCACACGAACATGGACGGCACGGCACTGTCATACACTCTTCCTCAGAACCATATCAACAAACGTTACGTACATCCGGGAAAGCGAAAGCGAAAGCGAAAGCAAAGGCAAAGCCCAATGCAGCCGTCAAAGGTAACGTTCACCACGGCAGACACTTGCAGCCGCGCCGCCGTTAAACGCATTTCAGTGCGGCTCCAATACGCCTCCGACACGGGAACGTTCCGTTGCTCTACGAATGCGTTTCTCCCCTTTTTCCCTTCCTCTCTCTTTTGCCCCCCCCTCCTTGCACTCTTGCCTCATTCCTCACGTTCTGCCCAGACATTCGACCGATCAGAGTCAACCTTTCGTTACCGTTCTCAGCGCGACGGTGTACAACAGTATGACGGGTGTGCCCAAGACTTCGGTTCAGTTGCGTGACGCCGGTCTATCGCGCCGATCGACAGTTACTCAGGGGGCGACGGATCGGACCACGTCACCGACACACAAAACACTTTCAAACAAACAAACAAATACATACCGGATGGACACAGACAAACACGTGTACAGACATTCGCCAAACAAACGACCGGCGCCGCCGCCGCCGCCGCCGTCTAGCGTGCATCTTGAATGACGACATCGGTGTGCGTGCGTCGTACGCAATCAGTCAGACACGGCTATCAAACATCAGAGTCGAATGGTACATCATCGTGCGTGTCGCCGTACACGTACAGTACAATACAACAACAATGCGTCTTAATGGCACGTTCATTTCAACGTCACTCACACACCTCCACGCTGCAGTTACGTCGCACCATTGTCAAACTCGGCGTACAGCAAAGGGAATAGTGGGCGGCAAAAACAAACCAAACAAAAACATTTCACATTTCACCCTCGCCATGTATGATGTGCAAAAAAACAAACCCGCAAACGGCCGTCGTTACGGTGACACAAAAGTCGCCGATCGCACTGTCCCCCCTCGCAGACGGGTAACACACAAACACACACACACCCCAACAACACCAATGGGTCAAAAACCACGCCAACGAGGCGTGCCACCATTCCACGCCACGGCGACCAACCTCGTGGCCGTACCCCGCGCAACACGCTTTGACGCGCCCCCCCACCCACAATCAAAATGCACACATACATCACAGCCGTCCACACAAACAACAACAACAACAACAATTCCGCCCTTCCCGCAAAAGGCAAGTTGGTGGCCCTGAAAAGGGCCGTTTCGCCGCTCTCGCAACGGAGGAGCCTTCTCCATCCTTCCTTCCATTCCAGAGCCACCTCCTTACTTGGAGCTCGTGTACTTGGTCACCGCCTTCGTGCCCTCGCTCACGGCGTGCTTGGCCAGCTCGCCAGGCAGCAACAGCCGCACAGCGGTCTGGATCTCGCGGGACGTGATGGTCGAGCGCTTGTTGTAGTGCGCCAGGCGAGAAGCCTCGGCCGCAATGCGCTCGAAAATGTCGTTCACGAAGCTGTTCATGATGCTCATCGCCTTCGACGAGATGCCCGTGTCAGGGTGCACCTGCTTCAGCACCTTGTAGATGTAGATGGCATAGCTCTCCTTCCTCTTCTTGCGCTTCTTCTTCTTGTCGCCCTTCGAAATGTTCTTCTGCGCCTTGCCAGCCTTCTTGGCGGCCTTCCCGCTAGTCTTGGGCGGCATCTCCAACCAACGTACGGCAGCAGCAACACCAGTAGCAAGCGCTCCGCTCTAGTCAGCGTCTCCCCACACAGTGGCACCCGCCGCCAGCCGCCGCCGCACCTTTACCAGCTCGCCCTGTTGCGGCCGCCGACCAATGGGGCGCGCGCGCAACCGGCCGCCGCACCCGAGCCCATAAAGCACCCCCACCCCGGCTGCGCCGGCACGCACTCCGCTGCTCGACTCGCTGCCGCTCGCACCGGTCGTTTTCGTTTCCGTTTCGTGTGCACCGTCGCTAGCCCATCGCCATGTCCGGACGCGGAAAGGGAGGCAAAGTCAAGGGCAAGTCAAAGTCCCGCTCAAGCAGGGCTGGGCTCCAGTTCCCGGTCGGCAGAATCCACCGCCTCCTGCGCAAGGGAAACTACGCAGAGCGCGTCGGCGCCGGGGCGCCCGTCTACCTCGCCGCCGTCATGGAGTACCTCGCGGCTGAGGTGCTCGAGCTGGCCGGAAACGCGGCCCGCGACAACAAGAAGACGCGCATCATCCCGCGCCACCTGCAGCTTGCCATCCGCAACGACGAGGAGCTCAACAAGCTCCTGTCGGGCGTCACCATCGCACAGGGTGGTGTCCTGCCCAACATCCAGGCCGTCCTGCTGCCAAAGAAGACCGAGAAGAAGGCCTAAAGGAGGCCAGGCAATCGCAGCGCCGCGTGCTCCCCTGCACGCAACGCGCTTTGCCGGCTCGGCCCACAACAATCGGCCCTTTTCAGGGCCACCACACAAACCTACGTCCAAAGCAAAATTTCAGTCGTCCTCGCCGCACCTTGTTTTGTTTTAACTTTGCACTGTCACAGCACAGCCGCCGCCGGCGCACGTCCGCCATCTTGTCGTCCACACAGCCCGTGTGGCCCAACACACACACACACGCACACATTTTGCACCGTCGCAGTCGCCTTCCAAACCGACAACGGCAGCAATAATGACCATTGTTAAAGGGAGGCGTGTCGACACACCGCCCTCCACTCCCGCGCGCAACGGCCGTCGACACGAACGAAACAGCTGATCCGGCCGCCTATGCCCACACGCCTTGCCTCGGAAACCCCAACGCCGCCGCAAACAAACACACAGAGACAAACCACGCAAGCAAATAATCACCGCCTCTCGCACAACAACACACAGCCCGCCCGCCATCTCCGTCGCGATCGATACAAAGACACACAAACGAAGCAGCTCCACACACAGCCAGCCACATGACACGTTTCCTTTCCTTCTCCCCTCCCAGTCACATCACGTCGCTCAAACGGAAAGAAAGAAACAAACAAACAAACAACACAGCGCGCACACACGCAGCAACAACACAGACTCTTTCGCACTTTTCAACTTCCGAACAGTGTGGTGGCCCTGAAAAGGGCCGTTTTCTAGTCTCTCCCACCCACAAGCACGGCCGCGGGAAGGCCAGCGCCCGCTGCGACGCAGCCTAACCGCCGAAACCGTACAGGGTGCGCCCCTGCCTCTTCAGGGCGTACACCACGTCCATGGCCGTCACAGTCTTGCGCTTGGCGTGCTCAGTGTACGTCACCGCGTCGCGGATCACGTTCTCCAGGAACACCTTCAGCACCCCGCGGGTCTCCTCGTAGATCAGACCAGAGATGCGCTTCACGCCGCCCCTGCGAGCCAGGCGGCGGATGGCGGGCTTCGTGATGCCCTGGATGTTGTCGCGCAACACCTTGCGGTGCCGCTTGGCGCCACCCTTGCCGAGCCCCTTTCCTCCCTTGCCGCGGCCTGTCATCCTTCCTTCCTCGGGCAAAGCAAAACGTGCACAAACAGCAGCTGCAGCGGCTGGCGAGTCGGCTACGGTCTGCGCCCAGCGCGCCCGCCGCCCCCCTATATAGACTCTGGCCCGCCCTCCCCCCACCACGCGCAACCGAGGGCATATAAGCGCAGCACGGAGGCGCGCGGGCCCGTTGTCAAGGCAGCACCGGACGCCGCGCCGCACCTAACCTCCACGCACGCCGCTCCGCTACCGCTACCGCTACCGCCATGGCCCGCACAAAGCAAACGGCCCGCAAGTCCACCGGCGGAAAGGCGCCGCGCAAACAGCTCGCCACCAAGGCGGCGAGGAAGAGCGCGCCCGCCACCGGAGGCGTCAAGAAGCCCCACCGCTACAGGCCGGGCACCGTCGCCCTGCGAGAAATCAGGCGCTACCAGAAGAGCACAGAGCTGCTCATCCGCAAGCTGCCATTCCAGCGCCTAGTGCGCGAGATCGCCCAGGACTTCAAGACCGACCTGCGCTTCCAGAGCTCCGCAGTCATGGCCCTGCAGGAGGCCAGCGAGGCCTACCTCGTCGGCCTCTTCGAAGACACCAACCTGTGCGCAATCCACGCCAAGCGCGTCACCATCATGCCCAAGGACATCCAGCTCGCGCGCCGCATCCGCGGCGAGCGCGCCTAAACCGCGCCGCGGCACCGCACCGCACAAACAAAAACGGCCCTTTTCAGGGCCACTAACATCTCTCCGTCGCGAGCAAACTTTGTCGGTCGCCTGCCTCTCGCCCCGCAACCCAAAAACAAAAACCACCACTTCCCGTCCGTCCGCCACACCCGCTCACTCTGCCTGCCTGCTAGCAGCGCGCAACAATCACACATCATCCCTCCCCGGCGCTCAAAGCGCACAATACCCAACGGCCGACGTCACACCGCACGGGTGGCTGGCCGGCCGCCGCTTTCGTTTCGAAAACAAAAAAAACCCGCACTCCACTCCGACGGCCAACGGCCAGGCAGGCGCGCTCGCTCGCTCTACACGCCACCGAAATCCCCGCCGACTCCTTCCGCATCTCAACGTGCCCCCCCGTTGCAAAACATAACACACACACACACAAAGGAACAAAACAAAGACCAGACACGACTCGACAAGACAGACATCCGAGAAGAACGAACGCAGGCAAGCCAACCAACGTATTCAAACAAAACAACGTGACAGAAAACCAACCGTCGGCCGCCGCCACAAAACAAACACGGCGACAATCAACCACGACAACAACAACAACAACAACACCGCTTACCGCTACCGCCGCCCACACCCGCCACCGACCCCCGCAATCCAACCACCACGGCACGCAAACAGCATCCCCACGGGCATACAGAAACGCCAGACAGACACCCACACCAAACGCAACACGACAATCAAAACCTTCCCCGACGTGCTTTGATGGCCCTGAGAAGGGCCGTTTTGGGCCGCGCGTCTCTTGCGCGCCACTAGACGACGACGGGGGGTGGGGACGACGGAGTCAAGCGCCAAACCCTTCCTTTCCCATCTCTTTCTCCTCTACTCTACTTCTTCTTCTTGGGCGAAGCCTTCGCCTTAGACGGCGTCGTCGCCTTCTTCGGGCGCGGCGCCTTCGGCTTCTTCGTCGGAACCTTGGCGGCCTTCTTCGCCTTCGACGGCGACTTGGCCTTGGCCGGCTTGGCCGCAGCCGCCTTCTTCGCACCCGCGGGAGCGGCCGACGCCGCAGACGCCTTCTTGGCGGCGCCCGCCTTCCGACCGGTCGCCGCCTTCACGCCACCAGCCTTCTTTGCGCCGGCCGCACGGGCGCCCTTCTTCTCCTTGCTGGCCGGAGCGGCGCGCTTCTTCTTGGCACCGCCAGCACGAGCCTTGCCGCCCTCGGCCGCCCCCCCGCCGCCGGCGCCGGCAAGCTTGAACGAGCCGGACGCGCCCTTCCCCTTCGTCTGCACCAGCTCGCCCGCCACGACGGCCGACTTGAGGTACTTCTTGATAAACGGCGCCAGCTTCTCCGCGTCCAGCTTGTAGTGCGCGGCTATGTACTTCTTGATCGCCTGCAGCGACGACCCGCCGCGCTCCTTCAGACTCTTGATGGCGGCCGTCACCATCTCAGAGGTGCGCGGGTGCGCAGGCTTGGCGCGCGGCTTCTTCGCAGACGACGCAGACTTGGCCTTCTTCGTAGTGCCGGTGGCGGCGGGTGCCGCAGCAGTCTCGTTCGTAGCCGCCTGATCTGCCATTTCGACGACGCGCGTAACACACAGCGAGAGCGAGCGGGACGGCAGGCACGCAAGCACAAGAGCAGAGAATCACAAGGCCCAGCCAGTGTCGCGGGCGGGCGCGGACGGCCGAGAGAGCGGCCGCCACTCTGCGCGCCGCCGCGCCGCGCCTCCCGCGCTTGCTACCGCCCAACGTCCGACAGCCTGTGCGGAGCAGCCCCAAACCTGCGCCACAACCGCCCGCGCCTTTCAAACCACCGAGGATGGGGCTACACACAGCCACACCACAGTCGCCAACCAGTCGCCACGGCAGCGCCGCAAACCACGGCCAAACTGCAGCTACCGCGCGCTACAGCCTGGGTCGGCCCGCCGAGAATCGCCGCCCCCGCCCAAATGCCGCCCCCACAGCCCCAGCCGACGACCCGCCACAATGGCCAAACCTTCGGCAAAACTCCCACACCGTCGCCGCGGCAGCCCGGCCAGCGCGGCCGGCGCCACAGCCACACAAGCCGAGGCGTGCGGCGATGACGGCCGTGCAAACGCGCCTCCGCCGCCCCATCGCCTTCCGTCGCCCTCCCGCCGTTTCCCGATCGGCCCGCAGCCGTCGGGCCACATCGCGCGCCGTCCTCCTCCTCTCGCCCGCCAACATTCACAGCCGTTTCTCAACAATTGCCCGCCGCAAACGGACGCCGCCTGCGCAACAGGCGCCGCCGCCCCTCGCCGCTTCCGACCCAACCCCTCGACCGAGGCAAACCGCAATCCGAATCTACAGACCAACCCAATCTGCCGTCAAGCACACACGACAGCCGACCTTACACGTTACGCGTTACACATTACGTTTACACGTCTACGTTAGGTTAGGTTAGGTGGACGTGGGTTAGGTTAAGGGGACTTGGGTTAGGTTAAGCGTCAAACTTAGGTTAAGCATTCAAACACGTCAGGCGTCAGAGGTTAGGTTAGGTTAGGTTAGGTTAGGTTAGGTTACACGTTAGGTTAAGGGGTCAGTGCTAGGTTAAGAAGCGTCAAACGTAGGTTACAAAAGCGTTCAAACGTGAGGCGTGAGCCGGACAGCTTACCTTACGTAGACGTTAGGGGCTCACAGGCTGAGCTCACCTCGCCACACCACACGTTAGGTTCGGTTCGGTTCGCTCGGCTCAGCGTAAAGCGCCGAGGTCAGGGTTACGTTCGTTCACCTTCGGGCGCCACACTTTCGGTTGAAAGGTCGCGACGGGACGACGTCGGCAGGCACGCCGCAAACGAACAAAAACGTACAGACGACGTCGGAAACCGCCGACAGACGGGGGAGCAGCACGACCACGACCACGACCAGACACCGAGCGCGAACGAGACACACGCGAACCACCCCCACCGGCCAAAGGGCACCACACAACAACCCAGAGCACCACGTGTCGACACCAGAGCAACCCGCCGCTCACGCGACATGGCTGGCACCGAAGGGCAACCGCCCGCAACTGCGCTTTCCGCGCCGGCCCGGATGCACGTCGTGCTACAACAACACCACTACCGTACACAGCCGCTGTTCACAACATCACTATCAATGGCGCGCCCGCGGCTCGCCGCCGTCGCAGTCGCAGCCCCAACGCCAGCACTTTTGCACCACCATTCACACGCACCGCAACACAGCTCGCCGACACAGCCGAACAAAACAAACACCACACAACAACAGCAACAACGCCGCCGCCTCTACTTGTGCCGGCGACCCACCCCGCCGATGGCGCACCTCTCGCCAGCCGGCAATCGACACACACGCACCCACCCACCGGGGCCCAGTGCAAAAAAAAAAAAAAAAAAAACACACAAAAACAAAAAAACCAAACAACACAAACGACACGGGAAGCGCACACCGCCACTTCGCGCGCACGCCACCAACCAGTCGTCGTCTCAAAATAACAAACACAAACAAAATAAACTAACAACTAGGGCAACACAAAACAAAAACGCCTCGCACGAACCGCCCACAAAAAGGACAAGCACACGCACAGCCTCTGCTGACGACCACGACGCAGCGGCACGCTGCTCCTGTCCCGCGCCCCGCGCCCCACTCGATTCACAACTCACGCGACACCGTCAACGACGGGCTCGCTTCCCGCAACCTACCACCTTTCCGCCACGACGCACAGCCCCAGCCCCACCCGACGACGCCCGTGGCAACGACTGCACTTTCACCACCGCCTCCCCCTTCCCCCCCAAAACACACACACACACACACACACAGCCAGCCAAAAACGCACTCGCGACCCACACATGCACGTGCATCGGCACACGCCAACCAGTCAACGTCGACAACCACACGCAAGGCTCGAAACGAAACCGGCGTCCTTCCACGTTGCCATCAAGCTACGCGACACAAGACACAAGGAACCAACACAACAGCCGGCCCCACTAATTCCCACTCTCACGCCGCAAAAAGCACACCGAAACCGCCAAACGCACGCACATTCCCCTTCGCACTGACACCACCGACCGGCTCGCTACCACACACCTCTCGGCAGCCGTTTCACGCCAATTCGCCACACCGCCCACACAGTCGACAAGCGCCCGCCCTGTACGGCACACGCAACGACGCAGCGCAGCAAAGGGCGCCCGCAACACATACCTCTCCGCCGCCCGACGCGCCAACCGCCACACCACACCGCCAGCCACTCGCAAATTGTGCACTGCCACCAGCCACACGTCCAACACGCCGCGCCGCCTCCGGCCACCCGCCAGGGGGCGCTCACGTCCGCGACAACAGCGCGGCCCGCCGGGCCGGGCCGAACCGAACCGAGCCGCCGCTGCTCTGCACTCGGCACGGCCACACCCTGCTGCAGACCGGGCTCGTCCCTCTGTACGCGTCTGCCTGCGCATCAACACAACACGACCTTTTTTTTTTTTTTCCTCTCTACCGCCATCCCTTCTTCTCGCGTTTTACTCGTTGTTGCAGCAGCGGCGCACACCTACACATCCACAGCCCCAGCCGAGCCGGCCTCACCTCAGGGCCCGCCGCCAGCGTCTCCTCCTCGGGCACAGGTGCGGTGCTGTGGCCGCCCATCCAACCGCATTGCTGGCCGTCCAGCCACCAGGCGTTCCCACTGCCGCGAGCCACGCCGCGCACCGACCCTGCTGCAGAAAACGAAGCATAGCCAGAGACCGACCGATACACAAAGCAAGCCGTCGCCTCGCCTCTTGTCCTTCCTGCCTTCCTTCCGCCCCCGCCCTTCTCACACCACCGCCTCTCCACTTTCGCCCCCCCCCCCCCTCCTTTTTTTTCTTCTTTCTTTCTTTCTTTGGCCCTCTCTCCTTCCCGCCATGGCGGTTACGGCACCGCCTGCAGCGGCAGATTTTTTGCGCCCACACGCCTACTCCTACCACCATTAACCTTGCCCTGCCCTGCCCATCAACGTCGCAGTCGAACCGACGCTTGCCAACACACTGCCCACGTTCCTTTCTCTTTTCGGCCTACGCCCATTACGCGCCGCCGCCACAGCACCTTCCCTTCCCACAACACACCGACGTCATCACACGCACCCAAAACAGGGGCCACGACCGTGTTCCTCGCCCACTCCCATCCCGCACGGTACGCACATTCCCAACTACTACCGCGCACCCTCCCTTTCCACTCTGTGTGTCTCTGTGTCTGTGTCCTGTCCGCGCGTGACGCCTCTCAACATCCGCCGTCCCCCGTCCCGTTTTCGCCCCCATGCCGTCGTCGCGCCGCCTCCTCCCCGTCCACCGCCGCCCCTGTCCGCCCCGCACCACACCATACACCGCTGCTTGTCCCGGCCGTTGCCACCAAAGGCGCCGACCGCAAACGCGCCACGCCGCAGCCCCCGTGCGTCTCGCGCTCGCTTGCATCTCCGTGCCGACGCTGCCTCTCTTCCCACTCGCACTCGACCTCGACAACACAGTCTTTGGCTCCGCCACTGCGTGTTCCGGTGGTACGCACGCTGCAACACGTATGTATTCATTACCAGAGCGATGGCGAGGCATGACAGCATCTCTGTCTGACCAGAGAGTTCTTTATCGCTGCTAGTCGGCGCTTGGACCGCGCCAGACGACAGTAGTGGCACGCACCGGGTCGCCAGGAACAGTTGTTATATATATTGTAGCGCGAGTCGGGAGAGGTAGTAGTCGGTCGACAGTAGTAGCGGGTGGACGGTTGTACTGAGCGGGCGTCGGCGGCGTGCTCTGCTCGTCTCGCGACTCTGGTCACGGTTCGGGACGATGTATAGTATATTGTGTTATAATCAAGAGGTGGTGTGACGCTGCATTGCGCAAATCTGATAACGTATGTTCATTGTACTTATTTTGTTCAACAACACAAGCCCCACTATTACTTTTTTTCTAAAGTAACTTTTGTCTCTTAACGAAAAACATTCACTTTTTAAAGACTACTTCCTATGGCATTTCCCTCCAAGGAGTGCAATTAATTACCAGCCAGCACTCATTCATTGCACACAGCTGTGTAAGGGGTATCTACAATCGAGGAGCGGATATAAATGCAATTTTTTGTTTCTTTTTGTTTTTTGTTTTGTGTGTGTGTTGTAACCTCCCAGCAATATTTAAAATAATGGACAATGTTATTTACGGATGCTAATGGACATTGCGCTAATTGTAACCTCGCCCACAATGAGAGGTATTGAAAATGGCAACAACAATGTGCAATTCGCAATCTGACTCAAATATAAAGTCTTCACACAACATTTAAAAAAGTCCGTTCAGTGACAAGAAACTTCAATTAAACCGAAATATCGGTCTTTGGCCCTGTGCAAAACAATCGGAATTAAAGTCTTACCTCCGAATAAATGGATGTCACATTTCTGCTCTGGTTGTTGCGCAGCGCTTGGAGGAACTGCATTGCAAATAATAATATTCTCTTTTTTTGTGATTTTAGTGACATTTTTCTTCAAAGAAGTGGAACGAACTCTTTAGTTCAATAAAAGATTAAATGTTTGAAAAATGCTTTTGAAATAAAAATTATTATTGGGGAACTTGTTGGAGCATAATTACAATAAATACAATTTCTCATTATCTAATGATTATATTAATTAACAGTATACCTTATTCACCATCTTGACCAGTGTTGCCGACCGCCTACATCACACAACCGCACTCGGCTGCTACTACTGACCGACCGCTCTGCATGACGACTATTAGCGTACTGCACGCGACGACTACTGACAGAGTACAGCCCTCAACTACACAGACTGACTGACTGACTGAGAACCGCTCGCAACACTCGCGCAGTCCAGCGCAAACTCTCTGGTCACAGATGCTACAATGTCTCGCCATCGCTACTATGTTACATACGTGTTTCAGTGTCTTTTTCGTTGGGGTAACGATCTTTGGCTCTTTTTATTCTGAATACAGGGCCAAAGGTCAACGGCTGCTGCCCTTATACAATTTATCAGGTTTCATTATGTCTGTTGCAATGTTACATACGGTTCACTCTTTCATTAATATTATCGTTGGGTTTGTTTTGTAGGGACGTTAACATTCTGGCACATTTTTATTATCATCGGACTCTCTGCTATTTGTGCAGGGAGGTTATACCTGGGTCCATTTCCATTTCCATTTACATTTTAATATTGATAGACTTTTTGTTTTCTTTTTTGTTTCTTGTTGTTTTTCCTTCTTTTTTTTTGTTGTTTTTTTTCTTTTGTTTTGTTTTTCCCGCTCTCACCACCACCGCCGCATCACGCCTTCCGTTTTCTTGGTTTCTTTTCTGTGCTTCAACATCACCGCGCCCCATTTCCACACCACAGCCATCAGCCTCCAAGACGGGCGGGCGCAGTGTGCCATTTCCGGCGCACAAGCACACCCGTACGGTACTCTCCTCGCCCCCACGCCACCAACAACACAGCGACCACGCGGCTTTCAGGCACGGCACGGCACGGCACGGCACCGGCGAAATGCGCCGCCCCCGCCCCCGCCCCTCCGCGCATCCGTCCGTCTCGCCACGTTCACTGACAGCCGCGTCTGCGGCTACACCACGACAACCACAACACAACACCGCTCCCCTCCCTGGCAACTCACATTGTTTTTCTCCTCCTCTTTTGCACAAACCACAACGCCGAGCACAGGCGCAAGCCACCCACACCGCGCCCCTCCCCGTCCCGTCTTTGGCCGCCGCTCCTCGTTTCCTCGTTTGCCCCCTCCCATCTCCCGAAATGCCATGCCAGCAGCGTTACGCATGCCCCTCCCCTGTCCACACAACACTACCGCCTAACGAACAGCCTTTTCCGGGCCACATGCAGGGCACGCCCACCTCCAAACACTGCCAATTCACGGACGCACGCACGCACACACACACACACACACACACACACACACTCACTTTCTCGACACCTTTCTGTACGGAGGGTGCGTCATCTCGACCGTGACAGAGTGACGGCAACTATCGACGATCCATTTCCCCCCACTGGTAAAACATGTCCACTAACACCTACATACATCATTCAAGTACACAGACAATAGCATACACACAATGGGAGGGCACACGAACATGGACGGCACGGCACTGTCATACACTCTTCCTCAGAACCATATCAACAAACGTTACGTACATCCGGGAAAGCGAAAGCGAAAGCGAAAGCAAAGGCAAAGCCCAATGCAGCCGTCAAAGGTAACGTTCACCACGGCAGACACTTGCAGCCGCGCCGCCGTTAAACGCATTTCAGTGCGGCTCCAATACGCCTCCGACACGGGAACGTTCCGTTGCTCTACGAATGCGTTTCTCCCCTTTTTCCCTTCCTCTCTCTTTTGCCCCCCCCTCCTTGCACTCTTGCCTCATTCCTCACGTTCTGCCCAGACATTCGACCGATCAGAGTCAACCTTTCGTTACCGTTCTCAGCGCGACGGTGTACAACAGTATGACGGGTGTGCCCAAGACTTCGGTTCAGTTGCGTGACGCCGGTCTATCGCGCCGATCGACAGTTACTCAGGGGGCGACGGATCGGACCACGTCACCGACACACAAAACACTTTCAAACAAACAAACAAATACATACCGGATGGACACAGACAAACACGTGTACAGACATTCGCCAAACAAACGACCGGCGCCGCCGCCGCCGCCGCCGTCTAGCGTGCATCTTGAATGACGACATCGGTGTGCGTGCGTCGTACGCAATCAGTCAGACACGGCTATCAAACATCAGAGTCGAATGGTACATCATCGTGCGTGTCGCCGTACACGTACAGTACAATACAACAACAATGCGTCTTAATGGCACGTTCATTTCAACGTCACTCACACACCTCCACGCTGCAGTTACGTCGCACCATTGTCAAACTCGGCGTACAGCAAAGGGAATAGTGGGCGGCAAAAACAAACCAAACAAAAACATTTCACATTTCACCCTCGCCATGTATGATGTGCAAAAAAACAAACCCGCAAACGGCCGTCGTTACGGTGACACAAAAGTCGCCGATCGCACTGTCCCCCCTCGCAGACGGGTAACACACAAACACACACACACCCCAACAACACCAATGGGTCAAAAACCACGCCAACGAGGCGTGCCACCATTCCACGCCACGGCGACCAACCTCGTGGCCGTACCCCGCGCAACACGCTTTGACGCGCCCCCCCACCCACAATCAAAATGCACACATACATCACAGCCGTCCACACAAACAACAACAACAACAACAATTCCGCCCTTCCCGCAAAAGGCAAGTTGGTGGCCCTGAAAAGGGCCGTTTCGCCGCTCTCGCAACGGAGGAGCCTTCTCCATCCTTCCTTCCATTCCAGAGCCACCTCCTTACTTGGAGCTCGTGTACTTGGTCACCGCCTTCGTGCCCTCGCTCACGGCGTGCTTGGCCAGCTCGCCAGGCAGCAACAGCCGCACAGCGGTCTGGATCTCGCGGGACGTGATGGTCGAGCGCTTGTTGTAGTGCGCCAGGCGAGAAGCCTCGGCCGCAATGCGCTCGAAAATGTCGTTCACGAAGCTGTTCATGATGCTCATCGCCTTCGACGAGATGCCCGTGTCAGGGTGCACCTGCTTCAGCACCTTGTAGATGTAGATGGCATAGCTCTCCTTCCTCTTGCGCTTCTTCTTCTTGTCGCCCTTCGAAATGTTCTTCTGCGCCTTGCCAGCCTTCTTGGCGGCCTTCCCGCTAGTCTTGGGCGGCATCTCCAACCAACGTACGGCAGCAGCAACACCAGTAGCAAGCGCTCCGCTCTAGTCAGCGTCTCCCCACACAGTGGCACCCGCCGCCAGCCGCCGCCGCACCTTTACCAGCTCGCCCTGTTGCGGCCGCCGACCAATGGGGCGCGCGCGCAACCGGCCGCCGCACCCGAGCCCATAAAGCACCCCCACCCCGGCTGCGCCGGCACGCACTCCGCTGCTCGACTCGCTGCCGCTCGCACCGGTCGTTTTCGTTTCCGTTTCGTGTGCACCGTCGCTAGCCCATCGCCATGTCCGGACGCGGAAAGGGAGGCAAAGTCAAGGGCAAGTCAAAGTCCCGCTCAAGCAGGGCTGGGCTCCAGTTCCCGGTCGGCAGAATCCACCGCCTCCTGCGCAAGGGAAACTACGCAGAGCGCGTCGGCGCCGGGGCGCCCGTCTACCTCGCCGCCGTCATGGAGTACCTCGCGGCTGAGGTGCTCGAGCTGGCCGGAAACGCGGCCCGCGACAACAAGAAGACGCGCATCATCCCGCGCCACCTGCAGCTTGCCATCCGCAACGACGAGGAGCTCAACAAGCTCCTGTCGGGCGTCACCATCGCACAGGGTGGTGTCCTGCCCAACATCCAGGCCGTCCTGCTGCCAAAGAAGACCGAGAAGAAGGCCTAAAGGAGGCCAGGCAATCGCAGCGCCGCGTGCTCCCCTGCACGCAACGCGCTTTGCCGGCTCGGCCCACAACAATCGGCCCTTTTCAGGGCCACCACACAAACCTACGTCCAAAGCAAAATTTCAGTCGTCCTCGCCGCACCTTGTTTTGTTTTAACTTTGCACTGTCACAGCACAGCCGCCGCCGGCGCACGTCCGCCATCTTGTCGTCCACACAGCCCGTGTGGCCCAACACACACACACACGCACACATTTTGCACCGTCGCAGTCGCCTTCCAAACCGACAACGGCAGCAATAATGACCATTGTTAAAGGGAGGCGTGTCGACACACCGCCCTCCACTCCCGCGCGCAACGGCCGTCGACACGAACGAAACAGCTGATCCGGCCGCCTATGCCCACACGCCTTGCCTCGGAAACCCCAACGCCGCCGCAAACAAACACACAGAGACAAACCACGCAAGCAAATAATCACCGCCTCTCGCACAACAACACACAGCCCGCCCGCCATCTCCGTCGCGATCGATACAAAGACACACAAACGAAGCAGCTCCACACACAGCCAGCCACATGACACGTTTCCTTTCCTTCTCCCCTCCCAGTCACATCACGTCGCTCAAACGGAAAGAAAGAAACAAACAAACAAACAACACAGCGCGCACACACGCAGCAACAACACAGACTCTTTCGCACTTTTCAACTTCCGAACAGTGTGGTGGCCCTGAAAAGGGCCGTTTTCTAGTCTCTCCCACCCACAAGCACGGCCGCGGGAAGGCCAGCGCCCGCTGCGACGCAGCCTAACCGCCGAAACCGTACAGGGTGCGCCCCTGCCTCTTCAGGGCGTACACCACGTCCATGGCCGTCACAGTCTTGCGCTTGGCGTGCTCAGTGTACGTCACCGCGTCGCGGATCACGTTCTCCAGGAACACCTTCAGCACCCCGCGGGTCTCCTCGTAGATCAGACCAGAGATGCGCTTCACGCCGCCCCTGCGAGCCAGGCGGCGGATGGCGGGCTTCGTGATGCCCTGGATGTTGTCGCGCAACACCTTGCGGTGCCGCTTGGCGCCACCCTTGCCGAGCCCCTTTCCTCCCTTGCCGCGGCCTGTCATCCTTCCTTCCTCGGGCAAAGCAAAACGTGCACAAACAGCAGCTGCAGCGGCTGGCGAGTCGGCTACGGTCTGCGCCCAGCGCGCCCGCCGCCCCCCTATATAGACTCTGGCCCGCCCTCCCCCCACCACGCGCAACCGAGGGCATATAAGCGCAGCACGGAGGCGCGCGGGCCCGTTGTCAAGGCAGCACCGGACGCCGCGCCGCACCTAACCTCCACGCACGCCGCTCCGCTACCGCTACCGCTACCGCCATGGCCCGCACAAAGCAAACGGCCCGCAAGTCCACCGGCGGAAAGGCGCCGCGCAAACAGCTCGCCACCAAGGCGGCGAGGAAGAGCGCGCCCGCCACCGGAGGCGTCAAGAAGCCCCACCGCTACAGGCCGGGCACCGTCGCCCTGCGAGAAATCAGGCGCTACCAGAAGAGCACAGAGCTGCTCATCCGCAAGCTGCCATTCCAGCGCCTAGTGCGCGAGATCGCCCAGGACTTCAAGACCGACCTGCGCTTCCAGAGCTCCGCAGTCATGGCCCTGCAGGAGGCCAGCGAGGCCTACCTCGTCGGCCTCTTCGAAGACACCAACCTGTGCGCAATCCACGCCAAGCGCGTCACCATCATGCCCAAGGACATCCAGCTCGCGCGCCGCATCCGCGGCGAGCGCGCCTAAACCGCGCCGCGGCACCGCACCGCACAAACAAAAACGGCCCTTTTCAGGGCCACTAACATCTCTCCGTCGCGAGCAAACTTTGTCGGTCGCCTGCCTCTCGCCCCGCAACCCAAAAACAAAAACCACCACTTCCCGTCCGTCCGCCACACCCGCTCACTCTGCCTGCCTGCTAGCAGCGCGCAACAATCACACATCATCCCTCCCCGGCGCTCAAAGCGCACAATACCCAACGGCCGACGTCACACCGCACGGGTGGCTGGCCGGCCGCCGCTTTCGTTTCGAAAACAAAAAAAACCCGCACTCCACTCCGACGGCCAACGGCCAGGCAGGCGCGCTCGCTCGCTCTACACGCCACCGAAATCCCCGCCGACTCCTTCCGCATCTCAACGTGCCCCCCCGTTGCAAAACATAACACACACACACACAAAGGAACAAAACAAAGACCAGACACGACTCGACAAGACAGACATCCGAGAAGAACGAACGCAGGCAAGCCAACCAACGTATTCAAACAAAACAACGTGACAGAAAACCAACCGTCGGCCGCCGCCACAAAACAAACACGGCGACAATCAACCACGACAACAACAACAACAACAACACCGCTTACCGCTACCGCCGCCCACACCCGCCACCGACCCCCGCAATCCAACCACCACGGCACGCAAACAGCATCCCCACGGGCATACAGAAACGCCAGACAGACACCCACACCAAACGCAACACGACAATCAAAACCTTCCCCGACGTGCTTTGATGGCCCTGAGAAGGGCCGTTTTGGGCCGCGCGTCTCTTGCGCGCCACTAGACGACGACGGGGGGTGGGGACGACGGAGTCAAGCGCCAAACCCTTCCTTTCCCATCTCTTTCTCCTCTACTCTACTTCTTCTTCTTGGGCGAAGCCTTCGCCTTAGACGGCGTCGTCGCCTTCTTCGGGCGCGGCGCCTTCGGCTTCTTCGTCGGAACCTTGGCGGCCTTCTTCGCCTTCGACGGCGACTTGGCCTTGGCCGGCTTGGCCGCAGCCGCCTTCTTCGCACCCGCGGGAGCGGCCGACGCCGCAGACGCCTTCTTGGCGGCGCCCGCCTTCCGACCGGTCGCCGCCTTCACGCCACCAGCCTTCTTTGCGCCGGCCGCACGGGCGCCCTTCTTCTCCTTGCTGGCCGGAGCGGCGCGCTTCTTCTTGGCACCGCCAGCACGAGCCTTGCCGCCCTCGGCCGCCCCCCCGCCGCCGGCGCCGGCAAGCTTGAACGAGCCGGACGCGCCCTTCCCCTTCGTCTGCACCAGCTCGCCCGCCACGACGGCCGACTTGAGGTACTTCTTGATAAACGGCGCCAGCTTCTCCGCGTCCAGCTTGTAGTGCGCGGCTATGTACTTCTTGATCGCCTGCAGCGACGACCCGCCGCGCTCCTTCAGACTCTTGATGGCGGCCGTCACCATCTCAGAGGTGCGCGGGTGCGCAGGCTTGGCGCGCGGCTTCTTCGCAGACGACGCAGACTTGGCCTTCTTCGTAGTGCCGGTGGCGGCGGGTGCCGCAGCAGTCTCGTTCGTAGCCGCCTGATCTGCCATTTCGACGACGCGCGTAACACACAGCGAGAGCGAGCGGGACGGCAGGCACGCAAGCACAAGAGCAGAGAATCACAAGGCCCAGCCAGTGTCGCGGGCGGGCGCGGACGGCCGAGAGAGCGGCCGCCACTCTGCGCGCCGCCGCGCCGCGCCTCCCGCGCTTGCTACCGCCCAACGTCCGACAGCCTGTGCGGAGCAGCCCCAAACCTGCGCCACAACCGCCCGCGCCTTTCAAACCACCGAGGATGGGGCTACACACAGCCACACCACAGTCGCCAACCAGTCGCCACGGCAGCGCCGCAAACCACGGCCAAACTGCAGCTACCGCGCGCTACAGCCTGGGTCGGCCCGCCGAGAATCGCCGCCCCCGCCCAAATGCCGCCCCCACAGCCCCAGCCGACGACCCGCCACAATGGCCAAACCTTCGGCAAAACTCCCACACCGTCGCCGCGGCAGCCCGGCCAGCGCGGCCGGCGCCACAGCCACACAAGCCGAGGCGTGCGGCGATGACGGCCGTGCAAACGCGCCTCCGCCGCCCCATCGCCTTCCGTCGCCCTCCCGCCGTTTCCCGATCGGCCCGCAGCCGTCGGGCCACATCGCGCGCCGTCCTCCTCCTCTCGCCCGCCAACATTCACAGCCGTTTCTCAACAATTGCCCGCCGCAAACGGACGCCGCCTGCGCAACAGGCGCCGCCGCCCCTCGCCGCTTCCGACCCAACCCCTCGACCGAGGCAAACCGCAATCCGAATCTACAGACCAACCCAATCTGCCGTCAAGCACACACGACAGCCGACCTTACACGTTACGCGTTACACATTACGTTTACACGTCTACGTTAGGTTAGGTTAGGTGGACGTGGGTTAGGTTAAGGGGACTTGGGTTAGGTTAAGCGTCAAACTTAGGTTAAGCATTCAAACACGTCAGGCGTCAGAGGTTAGGTTAGGTTAGGTTAGGTTAGGTTAGGTTACACGTTAGGTTAAGGGGTCAGTGCTAGGTTAAGAAGCGTCAAACGTAGGTTACAAAAGCGTTCAAACGTGAGGCGTGAGCCGGACAGCTTACCTTACGTAGACGTTAGGGGCTCACAGGCTGAGCTCACCTCGCCACACCACACGTTAGGTTCGGTTCGGTTCGCTCGGCTCAGCGTAAAGCGCCGAGGTCAGGGTTACGTTCGTTCACCTTCGGGCGCCACACTTTCGGTTGAAAGGTCGCGACGGGACGACGTCGGCAGGCACGCCGCAAACGAACAAAAACGTACAGACGACGTCGGAAACCGCCGACAGACGGGGGAGCAGCACGACCACGACCACGACCAGACACCGAGCGCGAACGAGACACACGCGAACCACCCCCACCGGCCAAAGGGCACCACACAACAACCCAGAGCACCACGTGTCGACACCAGAGCAACCCGCCGCTCACGCGACATGGCTGGCACCGAAGGGCAACCGCCCGCAACTGCGCTTTCCGCGCCGGCCCGGATGCACGTCGTGCTACAACAACACCACTACCGTACACAGCCGCTGTTCACAACATCACTATCAATGGCGCGCCCGCGGCTCGCCGCCGTCGCAGTCGCAGCCCCAACGCCAGCACTTTTGCACCACCATTCACACGCACCGCAACACAGCTCGCCGACACAGCCGAACAAAACAAACACCACACAACAACAGCAACAACGCCGCCGCCTCTACTTGTGCCGGCGACCCACCCCGCCGATGGCGCACCTCTCGCCAGCCGGCAATCGACACACACGCACCCACCCACCGGGGCCCAGTGCAAAAAAAAAAAAAAAAAAAAAACACAAAAACAAAAAAACCAAACAACACAAACGACACGGGAAGCGCACACCGCCACTTCGCGCGCACGCCACCAACCAGTCGTCGTCTCAAAATAACAAACACAAACAAAATAAACTAACAACTAGGGCAACACAAAACAAAAACGCCTCGCACGAACCGCCCACAAAAAGGACAAGCACACGCACAGCCTCTGCTGACGACCACGACGCAGCGGCACGCTGCTCCTGTCCCGCGCCCCGCGCCCCACTCGATTCACAACTCACGCGACACCGTCAACGACGGGCTCGCTTCCCGCAACCTACCACCTTTCCGCCACGACGCACAGCCCCAGCCCCACCCGACGACGCCCGTGGCAACGACTGCACTTTCACCACCGCCTCCCCCTTCCCCCCCAAAACACACACACACACACACACACAGCCAGCCAAAAACGCACTCGCGACCCACACATGCACGTGCATCGGCACACGCCAACCAGTCAACGTCGACAACCACACGCAAGGCTCGAAACGAAACCGGCGTCCTTCCACGTTGCCATCAAGCTACGCGACACAAGACACAAGGAACCAACACAACAGCCGGCCCCACTAATTCCCACTCTCACGCCGCAAAAAGCACACCGAAACCGCCAAACGCACGCACATTCCCCTTCGCACTGACACCACCGACCGGCTCGCTACCACACACCTCTCGGCAGCCGTTTCACGCCAATTCGCCACACCGCCCACACAGTCGACAAGCGCCCGCCCTGTACGGCACACGCAACGACGCAGCGCAGCAAAGGGCGCCCGCAACACATACCTCTCCGCCGCCCGACGCGCCAACCGCCACACCACACCGCCAGCCACTCGCAAATTGTGCACTGCCACCAGCCACACGTCCAACACGCCGCGCCGCCTCCGGCCACCCGCCAGGGGGCGCTCACGTCCGCGACAACAGCGCGGCCCGCCGGGCCGGGCCGAACCGAACCGAGCCGCCGCTGCTCTGCACTCGGCACGGCCACACCCTGCTGCAGACCGGGCTCGTCCCTCTGTACGCGTCTGCCTGCGCATCAACACAACACGACCTTTTTTTTTTTTTTCCTCTCTACCGCCATCCCTTCTTCTCGCGTTTTACTCGTTGTTGCAGCAGCGGCGCACACCTACACATCCACAGCCCCAGCCGAGCCGGCCTCACCTCAGGGCCCGCCGCCAGCGTCTCCTCCTCGGGCACAGGTGCGGTGCTGTGGCCGCCCATCCAACCGCATTGCTGGCCGTCCAGCCACCAGGCGTTCCCACTGCCGCGAGCCACGCCGCGCACCGACCCTGCTGCAGAAAACGAAGCATAGCCAGAGACCGACCGATACACAAAGCAAGCCGTCGCCTCGCCTCTTGTCCTTCCTGCCTTCCTTCCGCCCCCGCCCTTCTCACACCACCGCCTCTCCACTTTCGCCCCCCCCCCCCCTCCTTTTTTTTCTTCTTTCTTTCTTTCTTTGGCCCTCTCTCCTTCCCGCCATGGCGGTTACGGCACCGCCTGCAGCGGCAGATTTTTTGCGCCCACACGCCTACTCCTACCACCATTAACCTTGCCCTGCCCTGCCCATCAACGTCGCAGTCGAACCGACGCTTGCCAACACACTGCCCACGTTCCTTTCTCTTTTCGGCCTACGCCCATTACGCGCCGCCGCCACAGCACCTTCCCTTCCCACAACACACCGACGTCATCACACGCACCCAAAACAGGGGCCACGACCGTGTTCCTCGCCCACTCCCATCCCGCACGGTACGCACATTCCCAACTACTACCGCGCACCCTCCCTTTCCACTCTGTGTGTCTCTGTGTCTGTGTCCTGTCCGCGCGTGACGCCTCTCAACATCCGCCGTCCCCCGTCCCGTTTTCGCCCCCATGCCGTCGTCGCGCCGCCTCCTCCCCGTCCACCGCCGCCCCTGTCCGCCCCGCACCACACCATACACCGCTGCTTGTCCCGGCCGTTGCCACCAAAGGCGCCGACCGCAAACGCGCCACGCCGCAGCCCCCGTGCGTCTCGCGCTCGCTTGCATCTCCGTGCCGACGCTGCCTCTCTTCCCACTCGCACTCGACCTCGACAACACAGTCTTTGGCTCCGCCACTGCGTGTTCCGGTGGTACGCACGCTGCAACACGTATGTATTCATTACCAGAGCGATGGCGAGGCATGACAGCATCTCTGTCTGACCAGAGAGTTCTTTATCGCTGCTAGTCGGCGCTTGGACCGCGCCAGACGACAGTAGTGGCACGCACCGGGTCGCCAGGAACAGTTGTTATATATATTGTAGCGCGAGTCGGGAGAGGTAGTAGTCGGTCGACAGTAGTAGCGGGTGGACGGTTGTACTGAGCGGGCGTCGGCGGCGTGCTCTGCTCGTCTCGCGACTCTGGTCACGGTTCGGGACGATGTATAGTATATTGTGTTATAATCAAGAGGTGGTGTGACGCTGCATTGCGCAAATCTGATAACGTATGTTCATTGTACTTATTTTGTTCAACAACACAAGCCCCACTATTACTTTTTTTCTAAAGTAACTTTTGTCTCTTAACGAAAAACATTCACTTTTTAAAGACTACTTCCTATGGCATTTCCCTCCAAGGAGTGCAATTAATTACCAGCCAGCACTCATTCATTGCACACAGCTGTGTAAGGGGTATCTACAATCGAGGAGCGGATATAAATGCAATTTTTTGTTTCTTTTTGTTTTTTGTTTTGTGTGTGTGTTGTAACCTCCCAGCAATATTTAAAATAATGGACAATGTTATTTACGGATGCTAATGGACATTGCGCTAATTGTAACCTCGCCCACAATGAGAGGTATTGAAAATGGCAACAACAATGTGCAATTCGCAATCTGACTCAAATATAAAGTCTTCACACAACATTTAAAAAAGTCCGTTCAGTGACAAGAAACTTCAATTAAACCGAAATATCGGTCTTTGGCCCTGTGCAAAACAATCGGAATTAAAGTCTTACCTCCGAATAAATGGATGTCACATTTCTGCTCTGGTTGTTGCGCAGCGCTTGGAGGAACTGCATTGCAAATAATAATATTCTCTTTTTTTGTGATTTTAGTGACATTTTTCTTCAAAGAAGTGGAACGAACTCTTTAGTTCAATAAAAGATTAAATGTTTGAAAAATGCTTTTGAAATAAAAATTATTATTGGGGAACTTGTTGGAGCATAATTACAATAAATACAATTTCTCATTATCTAATGATTATATTAATTAACAGTATACCTTATTCACCATCTTGACCAGTGTTGCCGACCGCCTACATCACACAACCGCACTCGGCTGCTACTACTGACCGACCGCTCTGCATGACGACTATTAGCGTACTGCACGCGACGACTACTGACAGAGTACAGCCCTCAACTACACAGACTGACTGACTGACTGAGAACCGCTCGCAACACTCGCGCAGTCCAGCGCAAACTCTCTGGTCACAGATGCTACAATGTCTCGCCATCGCTACTATGTTACATACGTGTTTCAGTGTCTTTTTCATTGGGGTAACGATCTTTGGCTCTTTTTATTCTGAATACAGGGCCAAAGGTCAACGGCTGCTGCCCTTATACAATTTATCAGGTTTCATTATGTCTGTTGCAATGTTACATACGGTTCACTCTTTCATTAATATTATCGTTGGGTTTGTTTTGTAGGGACGTTAACATTCTGGCACATTTTTATTATCATCGGACTCTCTGCTATTTGTGCAGGGAGGTTATACCTGGGTCCATTTCCATTTCCATTTACATTTTAATATTGATAGACTTTTTGTTTTCTTTTTTGTTTCTTGTTGTTTTTCCTTCTTTTTTTTTGTTGTTTTTTTTCTTTTGTTTTGTTTTTCCCGCTCTCACCACCACCGCCGCATCACGCCTTCCGTTTTCTTGGTTTCTTTTCTGTGCTTCAACATCACCGCGCCCCATTTCCACACCACAGCCATCAGCCTCCAAGACGGGCGGGCGCAGTGTGCCATTTCCGGCGCACAAGCACACCCGTACGGTACTCTCCTCGCCCCCACGCCACCAACAACACAGCGACCACGCGGCTTTCAGGCACGGCACGGCACGGCACGGCACCGGCGAAATGCGCCGCCCCCGCCCCCGCCCCTCCGCGCATCCGTCCGTCTCGCCACGTTCACTGACAGCCGCGTCTGCGGCTACACCACGACAACCACAACACAACACCGCTCCCCTCCCTGGCAACTCACATTGTTTTTCTCCTCCTCTTTTGCACAAACCACAACGCCGAGCACAGGCGCAAGCCACCCACACCGCGCCCCTCCCCGTCCCGTCTTTGGCCGCCGCTCCTCGTTTCCTCGTTTGCCCCCTCCCATCTCCCGAAATGCCATGCCAGCAGCGTTACGCATGCCCCTCCCCTGTCCACACAACACTACCGCCTAACGAACAGCCTTTTCCGGGCCACATGCAGGGCACGCCCACCTCCAAACACTGCCAATTCACGGACGCACGCACGCACACACACACACACACACACACACACACACTCACTTTCTCGACACCTTTCTGTACGGAGGGTGCGTCATCTCGACCGTGACAGAGTGACGGCAACTATCGACGATCCATTTCCCCCCACTGGTAAAACATGTCCACTAACACCTACATACATCATTCAAGTACACAGACAATAGCATACACACAATGGGAGGGCACACGAACATGGACGGCACGGCACTGTCATACACTCTTCCTCAGAACCATATCAACAAACGTTACGTACATCCGGGAAAGCGAAAGCGAAAGCGAAAGCAAAGGCAAAGCCCAATGCAGCCGTCAAAGGTAACGTTCACCACGGCAGACACTTGCAGCCGCGCCGCCGTTAAACGCATTTCAGTGCGGCTCCAATACGCCTCCGACACGGGAACGTTCCGTTGCTCTACGAATGCGTTTCTCCCCTTTTTCCCTTCCTCTCTCTTTTGCCCCCCCCTCCTTGCACTCTTGCCTCATTCCTCACGTTCTGCCCAGACATTCGACCGATCAGAGTCAACCTTTCGTTACCGTTCTCAGCGCGACGGTGTACAACAGTATGACGGGTGTGCCCAAGACTTCGGTTCAGTTGCGTGACGCCGGTCTATCGCGCCGATCGACAGTTACTCAGGGGGCGACGGATCGGACCACGTCACCGACACACAAAACACTTTCAAACAAACAAACAAATACATACCGGATGGACACAGACAAACACGTGTACAGACATTCGCCAAACAAACGACCGGCGCCGCCGCCGCCGCCGCCGTCTAGCGTGCATCTTGAATGACGACATCGGTGTGCGTGCGTCGTACGCAATCAGTCAGACACGGCTATCAAACATCAGAGTCGAATGGTACATCATCGTGCGTGTCGCCGTACACGTACAGTACAATACAACAACAATGCGTCTTAATGGCACGTTCATTTCAACGTCACTCACACACCTCCACGCTGCAGTTACGTCGCACCATTGTCAAACTCGGCGTACAGCAAAGGGAATAGTGGGCGGCAAAAACAAACCAAACAAAAACATTTCACATTTCACCCTCGCCATGTATGATGTGCAAAAAAACAAACCCGCAAACGGCCGTCGTTACGGTGACACAAAAGTCGCCGATCGCACTGTCCCCCCTCGCAGACGGGTAACACACAAACACACACACACCCCAACAAC
>NW_025725529.1:7500-12500 GCF_021461395.2 Schistocerca americana
TCGCAGTCGCAAGAACGTACGGCAAGTATATTACCTGGAAGAGTCAATGACAGTCCACGCCCCCCTGCGTGGGAAGAGTCTTTCTAGGCCATGACCCACCGGAAGGGCGCAGCGTCCCCCACCCCAGACATGTGACGTCACACCATCGGTATTGACGACTAGACTGATTCCTTATAATCATTTGCCATACACCGGTGGAAGCTGCCGAGACGAGTAACTACATAGCGGGCTCGCCGTGTCACTAATGTACAGAGATACAACAGTTTCGACTGGAACCGGATTAAACGTATACACGGCGCTGATTAGTAATAGATAGAGCCATCAGAATACAGATAATGTATACAACTGTCCGTATACATGCTGAAAGACTCTGCTCACAATCACAACCACACGTCAGCCACACACCCTTATCACGCACTACTCTCTGCCTGTAACACGCACACAGACAATATGTAAGCACCAGCATGGAACAACACCCAGTGCATCCTCTCCGCCACATTAGACAATCCACACTGTCATAACCAGACTGGGAGGTCCACTCAGAAAACAGAATATCCCACCCACCCGACAACCACCATTGCTCAGCCAAGCCACCAACACCCACACATGTCCTACACAGGGGTGCACCCAACATCACAATACTGCCTCCTCTCACAGCACACAAACAATGGCAGGAATGAAAGACACAGGTCTGCCACAAGCATGGAATGAGAGCGCCGCCTGTCATGAGCCAAAGGTGCATCCTGACGTGGCAAATCAGATGATGCCGCAGGCATCCACTTACTATAATCACAATCAACAAACCGGCCGCCCCGCCCCGCCCCCCATTAAACCTTTCCTTACAACAATGTGTACCTTAACCTAACCTATATCGTACCGTAACCTAACCTATATCGTACCGTAACCTAACCTATGTCGTACCGTAACCTAACCTATGTCGTACCGTAACCTAACCTATGTCGTACCGTAACCTAACCTATGTCGTACCGTAACCTAACCTATGTCGTACCGTAACCTAACCTATGTCGTACCGTAACCTAACCTATGTCGTACCGTAACCTAACCTATGTCGTACCGTAACCTAACCTATGTCGTACCGTAACCTAACCTATGTCGTACCGTAACCTAACCTATGTCGTACCGTAACCTAACCTATGTCGTACCGTAACCTAACCTATGTCGTACCGTAACCTAACCTATGTCGTACCGTAACCTAACCTATGTCGTACCTTAACCTAACCTATGTCGTACCTTAACCTACCCTATGTCGTACCTTAACCTAACCTATGTCGTACCTTAACCTAACCTATGTCGTACCTTAACCTAACCTATGTCGTACCTTAACCTAACCTATGTCGTACCTTAACCTAACCTATGTCGTACCTTAACCTAACCTATGTCGTACCTTAACCTAACCTATGTCGTACCTTAACCTAACCTATGTCGTACCTTAACCTAACCTATGTCGTACCTTAACCTAACCTATGTCGTACCTTAACCTAACCTATGTCGTACCTTAACCTAACCTATGTCGTACCTTAACCTAACCTATGTCGTACCTTAACCTAACCTATGTCGTACCTTAACCTAACCTATGTCGTACCTTAACCTAACCTATGTCGTACCTTAACCTAACCTATGTCGTACCTTAACCTAACCTATGTCGTACCTTAACCTAACCTATGTCGTACCTTAACCTAACCTATGTCGTACCTTAACCTAACCTATGTCGTACCTTAACCTAACCTATGTCGTACCTTAACCTAACCTATGTCGTACCTTAACCTAACCTATGTCGTACCTTAACCTAACCTATGTCGTACCTTAACCTAACCTATGTCGTACCTTAACCTAACCTATGTCGTACCTTAACCTAACCTATGTCGTACCTTAACCTAACCTATGTCGTACCTTAACCTAACCTATGTCGTACCTTAACCTAACCTATGTCGTACCTTAACCTAACCTATGTCGTACCTTAACCTAACCTATGTCGTACCTTAACCTAACCTATGTCGTACCTTAACCTAACCTATGTCGTACCTTAACCTAACCTGTATTGCGCCTTAACCTAACCTGTATTGCGCCTTAACGTAACCTGTATTGCGCCTTAACGTAACCTGTATTGCGCCTTAACGTAACCTGTATTGCGCCTTAACGTAACCTGTATTGCGCCTTAACGTAACCTGTATTGCGCCTTAACGTAACCTGTATTGCGCCTTAACGTAACCTGTATTGCGCCTTAACGTAACCTGTATTGCGCCTTAACGTAACCTGTATTGCGCCTTAACGTAACCTGTATTGCGCCTTAACGTAACCTGTATTGCGCCTTAACGTAACCTGTATTGCGCCTTAACGTAACCTGTATTGCGCCTTAACGTAACCTGTATTGCGCCTTAACGTAACCTGTATTGCGCCTTAACGTAACCTGTATTGCGCCTTAACGTAACCTGTATTGCGCCTTAACGTAACCTGTATTGCGCCTTAACGTAACCTGTATTGCGCCTTAACGTAACCTGTATTGCGCCTTAACGTAACCTGCATTGCGCCTTAACGTAACCTGCATTGCGCCTTAACGTAACCTGTATTGCGCCTTAACGTAACCTGCATTGCGCCTTAACGTAACCTGCATTGCGCCTTAACGTAACCTGTATTGCGCCTTAACGTAACCTGTATTGCGCCTTAACGTAACCTGTATTGCGCCTTAACGTAACCTGTATTGCGCCTTAACGTAACCTGTATTGCGCCTTAACGTAACCTGTATTGCGCCTTAACGTAACCTGTATTGCGCCTTAACGTAACCTGTATTGCGCCTTAACGTAACCGATATTGCGCCTTAACGTAACCTATATTGCGCCGTAACGTAACCTATATTGCGCCGTAACGTAACCCACATTGCCCCTTAACGTAACCTATATTGCGCCGTAACGTAACCTATATTGCGCCGTAACGTAACCCACATTGCCCCTTAACGTAACCCACATTGCCCCTTAACGTAACCCACATTGCCCCTTAACGTAACCCAACACACGTTGGGCCTTAACCCAACACACGTTGGGCCTTAACCCAACACACGTTGGGCCTTAACCCAACACACGTTGGGCCTTAACCCAACACACGTTGGGCCTTAACCCAACACACGTTGGGCCTTAACCTGCTCTGTAATTGTCATACGACGCGTTAAATTAGTGTAGTGTTGCCTAACTGCAACCCCCGCAATATAGTTTGCTACTCGCACTGCCCGGTCCCCAGTGTATCGCTTCATGTTAAACACCTTGCAGCTATACACTGTAATGTGGATGGCAGCAGGACGTACATGCTCAATGCCCTTTGCAGTTGTTCATTGGCATTTGCAGTTGTTCATTGGCATTCGCATGGCGAAGCACTTAGCCTACGCTGTGGTACGGCCTGTGTCAACTGTCCGCTGATGTTGTACGTCCAAATCACACACTGTACTGCACATTGGTCCTCATGTACTGAATGATACATCGTGGTACATGTGACCGTACAACGACTGCGCCAACAACGGCGAACCATGCGGTCCAAATGTTGTGCACTCAGCTACGTGTCGTCTCCCTATAAGAGCTGGATTGCAGTGTGGTATGCCCTGGATGGCGATCAGCATGAGCCGTCTGTTGATGTAGTGGCGCGTGTTGTCAGACGTAGTCGTCTCTTCTCACACACCGTGATAGCACGGTGCACTGCGTTCCACATCTGCGACATGCGACAGAGGCCGGTTGACAGTCGTTCGCGCAATGGACATCGCATACGTACGGGGGCCACCTTCCACGTGTTCGCTAAGCGTGGACATGTTGTTGCGTGTATGTGGGCAGACAGTGTGTCGTGACACCTGACACAGGCATGCAACAATCGTTGAATTTGCAAATGGCGATGGACGCCTACGTTTGCTGGTGACGTTACGCAAATGAACAACTGGTAAACCGTTGTGGTGCGGTTGTTCTCGCTAGGGGTGAATCAGTGATGGCGACGATCGGTTGAGCTACCAACCGGTTGTTGCAGCGATACCCACCATGCCCACGAACGTGAATGGCATGTGGGTGTGAAGCGATACGCGGCGGTGGCTGGGTGGGACCGTCCCCGGCCGGTGAGGGGGGGCCTCCCGGCGTGTTGGCCGTGCGGTGCGTGGGCGCACGCGCTACAGCCGGCTGGTGGGGGCGGCCAGTGGCAGGCGCGCCGGCCGACGGAGGCGGCAGGCGGCGCAGCTGCGCGCCGGCGCACCCTGCACGCGGCGCCGTGCGGCCAAAGTAGGTCCTCGCGGGCCCGGTGCGAAGCGCGGTGGACATCTGCAGTGTGCTGGTCCGATTGAGGACTGTGTGCGCTGAGGATGCGCCGCCGCCCGGCGCTCGGCGCCGCGACGCCGTCTGCTGCTCGGTCGCCTCTGCGGTTCTCGCAGGTGGTTTGTATCGCAGCTGTGCGGACGTGTTGGCGCGTGCGCTGTGCTGGGAGAGTTCGCTTCGGCACCCAAGTGGGGCTTTTGTCCTTCTGTGGCGCTGGCGTTGGAGCTGCCGGTCACCGTAGGTGGCGCGTGTTGTCTCCCGCCGGCAATGCCACGACAGCACGCTCCCGGGCCTCTGTCGGCAGCGGCAAGCTCAGTTGGGAGCACGGGTGGTCGCACCTAAAGCGTCTACTCGCCAAACTCCGGGCGATTGCGCCTCTCTCGAACCCGACCAAGTACTTAGGACGGCGCTGCGCGCCGCCGGGACCTGAGAGGGTTTCGAGGTGTATGGTGCAGGGGAGCTCAGCCTCCTCCTGTTTGCAGAATAATTGAGCGGACGCTTGCGTGTTCGCGCGGGCCCCCGGGACACACTCCCGGGCGGCCGGCTGCTCAGCTCTAGTTGACGCAGCTCCCTGGTTGATCCTGCCAGTAGTCATATGCTTGTCTCAAAGATTAAGCCATGCATGTCTCAGTACAAGCCGCATTAAGGTGAAACCGCGAATGGCTCATTAAATCAGTTATGGTTCCTTAGATCGTACCCACG
>NW_025725529.1:22500-29706 GCF_021461395.2 Schistocerca americana
TAACCTAACCTATGTCGTACCGTAACCTAACCTATGTCGTACCGTAACCTAACCTATGTCGTACCGTAACCTAACCTATGTCGTACCGTAACCTAACCTATGTCGTACCGTAACCTAACCTATGTCGTACCGTAACCTAACCTATGTCGTACCGTAACCTAACCTATGTCGTACCTTAACCTAACCTATGTCGTACCTTAACCTACCCTATGTCGTACCTTAACCTAACCTATGTCGTACCTTAACCTAACCTATGTCGTACCTTAACCTAACCTATGTCGTACCTTAACCTAACCTATGTCGTACCTTAACCTAACCTATGTCGTACCTTAACCTAACCTATGTCGTACCTTAACCTAACCTATGTCGTACCTTAACCTAACCTATGTCGTACCTTAACCTAACCTATGTCGTACCTTAACCTAACCTATGTCGTACCTTAACCTAACCTATGTCGTACCTTAACCTAACCTATGTCGTACCTTAACCTAACCTATGTCGTACCTTAACCTAACCTATGTCGTACCTTAACCTAACCTATGTCGTACCTTAACCTAACCTATGTCGTACCTTAACCTAACCTATGTCGTACCTTAACCTAACCTATGTCGTACCTTAACCTAACCTATGTCGTACCTTAACCTAACCTATGTCGTACCTTAACCTAACCTATGTCGTACCTTAACCTAACCTATGTCGTACCTTAACCTAACCTATGTCGTACCTTAACCTAACCTATGTCGTACCTTAACCTAACCTATGTCGTACCTTAACCTAACCTATGTCGTACCTTAACCTAACCTATGTCGTACCTTAACCTAACCTATGTCGTACCTTAACCTAACCTATGTCGTACCTTAACCTAACCTATGTCGTACCTTAACCTAACCTATGTCGTACCTTAACCTAACCTATGTCGTACCTTAACCTAACCTATGTCGTACCTTAACCTAACCTATGTCGTACCTTAACCTAACCTATGTCGTACCTTAACCTAACCTATGTCGTACCTTAACCTAACCTGTATTGCGCCTTAACCTAACCTGTATTGCGCCTTAACGTAACCTGTATTGCGCCTTAACGTAACCTGTATTGCGCCTTAACGTAACCTGTATTGCGCCTTAACGTAACCTGTATTGCGCCTTAACGTAACCTGTATTGCGCCTTAACGTAACCTGTATTGCGCCTTAACGTAACCTGTATTGCGCCTTAACGTAACCTGTATTGCGCCTTAACGTAACCTGTATTGCGCCTTAACGTAACCTGTATTGCGCCTTAACGTAACCTGTATTGCGCCTTAACGTAACCTGTATTGCGCCTTAACGTAACCTGTATTGCGCCTTAACGTAACCTGTATTGCGCCTTAACGTAACCTGTATTGCGCCTTAACGTAACCTGTATTGCGCCTTAACGTAACCTGTATTGCGCCTTAACGTAACCTGTATTGCGCCTTAACGTAACCTGTATTGCGCCTTAACGTAACCTGTATTGCGCCTTAACGTAACCTGTATTGCGCCTTAACGTAACCTGCATTGCGCCTTAACGTAACCTGCATTGCGCCTTAACGTAACCTGTATTGCGCCTTAACGTAACCTGCATTGCGCCTTAACGTAACCTGCATTGCGCCTTAACGTAACCTGTATTGCGCCTTAACGTAACCTGTATTGCGCCTTAACGTAACCTGTATTGCGCCTTAACGTAACCTGTATTGCGCCTTAACGTAACCTGTATTGCGCCTTAACGTAACCTGTATTGCGCCTTAACGTAACCTGTATTGCGCCTTAACGTAACCTGTATTGCGCCTTAACGTAACCGATATTGCGCCTTAACGTAACCTATATTGCGCCGTAACGTAACCTATATTGCGCCGTAACGTAACCCACATTGCCCCTTAACGTAACCTATATTGCGCCGTAACGTAACCTATATTGCGCCGTAACGTAACCCACATTGCCCCTTAACGTAACCCACATTGCCCCTTAACGTAACCCACATTGCCCCTTAACGTAACCCAACACACGTTGGGCCTTAACCCAACACACGTTGGGCCTTAACCCAACACACGTTGGGCCTTAACCCAACACACGTTGGGCCTTAACCCAACACACGTTGGGCCTTAACCCAACACACGTTGGGCCTTAACCTGCTCTGTAATTGTCATACGACGCGTTAAATTAGTGTAGTGTTGCCTAACTGCAACCCCCGCAATATAGTTTGCTACTCGCACTGCCCGGTCCCCAGTGTATCGCTTCATGTTAAACACCTTGCAGCTATACACTGTAATGTGGATGGCAGCAGGACGTACATGCTCAATGCCCTTTGCAGTTGTTCATTGGCATTTGCAGTTGTTCATTGGCATTCGCATGGCGAAGCACTTAGCCTACGCTGTGGTACGGCCTGTGTCAACTGTCCGCTGATGTTGTACGTCCAAATCACACACTGTACTGCACATTGGTCCTCATGTACTGAATGATACATCGTGGTACATGTGACCGTACAACGACTGCGCCAACAACGGCGAACCATGCGGTCCAAATGTTGTGCACTCAGCTACGTGTCGTCTCCCTATAAGAGCTGGATTGCAGTGTGGTATGCCCTGGATGGCGATCAGCATGAGCCGTCTGTTGATGTAGTGGCGCGTGTTGTCAGACGTAGTCGTCTCTTCTCACACACCGTGATAGCACGGTGCACTGCGTTCCACATCTGCGACATGCGACAGAGGCCGGTTGACAGTCGTTCGCGCAATGGACATCGCATACGTACGGGGGCCACCTTCCACGTGTTCGCTAAGCGTGGACATGTTGTTGCGTGTATGTGGGCAGACAGTGTGTCGTGACACCTGACACAGGCATGCAACAATCGTTGAATTTGCAAATGGCGATGGACGCCTACGTTTGCTGGTGACGTTACGCAAATGAACAACTGGTAAACCGTTGTGGTGCGGTTGTTCTCGCTAGGGGTGAATCAGTGATGGCGACGATCGGTTGAGCTACCAACCGGTTGTTGCAGCGATACCCACCATGCCCACGAACGTGAATGGCATGTGGGTGTGAAGCGATACGCGGCGGTGGCTGGGTGGGACCGTCCCCGGCCGGTGAGGGGGGGCCTCCCGGCGTGTTGGCCGTGCGGTGCGTGGGCGCACGCGCTACAGCCGGCTGGTGGGGGCGGCCAGTGGCAGGCGCGCCGGCCGACGGAGGCGGCAGGCGGCGCAGCTGCGCGCCGGCGCACCCTGCACGCGGCGCCGTGCGGCCAAAGTAGGTCCTCGCGGGCCCGGTGCGAAGCGCGGTGGACATCTGCAGTGTGCTGGTCCGATTGAGGACTGTGTGCGCTGAGGATGCGCCGCCGCCCGGCGCTCGGCGCCGCGACGCCGTCTGCTGCTCGGTCGCCTCTGCGGTTCTCGCAGGTGGTTTGTATCGCAGCTGTGCGGACGTGTTGGCGCGTGCGCTGTGCTGGGAGAGTTCGCTTCGGCACCCAAGTGGGGCTTTTGTCCTTCTGTGGCGCTGGCGTTGGAGCTGCCGGTCACCGTAGGTGGCGCGTGTTGTCTCCCGCCGGCAATGCCACGACAGCACGCTCCCGGGCCTCTGTCGGCAGCGGCAAGCTCAGTTGGGAGCACGGGTGGTCGCACCTAAAGCGTCTACTCGCCAAACTCCGGGCGATTGCGCCTCTCTCGAACCCGACCAAGTACTTAGGACGGCGCTGCGCGCCGCCGGGACCTGAGAGGGTTTCGAGGTGTATGGTGCAGGGGAGCTCAGCCTCCTCCTGTTTGCAGAATAATTGAGCGGACGCTTGCGTGTTCGCGCGGGCCCCCGGGACACACTCCCGGGCGGCCGGCTGCTCAGCTCTAGTTGACGCAGCTCCCTGGTTGATCCTGCCAGTAGTCATATGCTTGTCTCAAAGATTAAGCCATGCATGTCTCAGTACAAGCCGCATTAAGGTGAAACCGCGAATGGCTCATTAAATCAGTTATGGTTCCTTAGATCGTACCCACGTTACTTGGATAACTGTGGTAATTCTAGAGCTAATACATGCAAACAGAGTCCCGAGTCTGGCGTGAGGTCAGTCGCTTGACGGCGCGTTTCGGCGCGGGCCCGCCCGTTGCCGGCGCGCCGTAAGGCACGGAGGCTCGCACTGGGGCGTATCGCTTTCCAGTCGGGCGTGCCGCGGCAGGCCTCACTCGGGGAAGTGAAGCGTCTCTTACAGCCTCTCCTTCCCAAGTGGCTCTTTCCGCCTTCCCGTGGTGCCAGACGTCAAGCTCGGCATTCTGCCTTGCGTCAAAAGGGAGAGCTGCGACCCAACCCGATGCGAAAGCGAAGGGTGCGTGGCACAGGGGGAGCTGTGTCGAGGGACCGAACACCAGTCCCTTTCTGTTCGCAGGGCACAGACCAGCAGGTGCTCTGCATGCCGGCGACCTCGTTTGTCGGCGTGGGATCGCGGCGCGAGTCGGCAAGGGTGCTTCGCCGCGCCCCTGGGTAACCGGGGCGTGTTCTGCCAAACCCAGGAGGTGGTGACATCGCCTGGGCTAGGTTAGATGGGCCCAGACCGCCGAACGACTGGGGGACCGACCCACCACCTGAGTAGGAGTGGGTCCTTGGCCTTCAGGTGGAAACTCGGGCTAGTAGGCGGCGAAGGGCGAGGGGTGCATCCGCCTCTCCGGAGTGCGGGGTGCACTTGCCGAGGAGCGTCGAGTGAAATCGTCGACGACGAGGCCTTCGACGGGGACCAGTGCGCTGGCAACGGCGCGCTGAACCCTGCAGCTCTGGAGTGCCCTTGACCTAGGGGCGAGGTCGGTGGGCGAGCTGCAAGAGTCCCCCCCCATGCCAGAGGAGCCGGTCCGGGGCAAGAGACGGGCTCCCAATCCTTTTTTCGCTTGTCTACAATATGGCCGAGTCAGAGACAAGCGAGTCATGTGCGCCTTCGAGGGCTTCTTTGCTTACTGTTCCCTCCCCATCAGGGGGCACGGGGCAGACCGAGGAAAGTATCAGTGACAGGCATGCCAGGATCACACAATACCTGGAAGCCAATGTGAAAAATGGCAAGATCAGCCAGGCTGCGATCTTGACGTTAAAAAATGAACTCGCCTCCTGGGCTATTGCTCATGCGAAGCTTGAGGGGCGGGTTGAAGAACTGCAGAAAGAGAATGAAAGGCTGCGCAAGCAGCCAATAAAGTCATGGGCCAATGTAGTCGCTCAAACGACACCTAAGAGCCAAACTACTAGAGATACAATTGTAAAAGTATCACAAAGACCAGATACTGCTGTCTTTTTGCGACCATTACCCGGTCAAGACACAAAAAAAGTGCAGGAGATATTCACAACAACGATCAATCCTGTAAAGGATAAAATTAAAGTCAACAAAGTAAAAGCCACAAAGAATGTTGTGATAGTTGATGTGGCAACAGTAGATGACCGAAACAAAATACTCAACAACCAAAAACTGTGCAAAGCCGTTAAATGTGAACCCCCGAAAAAGAGAAATCCGCTTGTAATTATGTACGACATTCCGGTCACATTTGAAAATAATGAACTTCAAGAAACAATTCGTAATCAAAATTTTGACGATATAAGTGCTGAGGACTTCAAAAATGAATTTAAACTTAAATTCAAAACAGGGCCAAGAGACAAAGACGTTGTGCATCACGTAGCAGAAGTTTCTGGCCAGATGTGGAAAAAATTAACCTCAATGGGTAAGATTTACATTGGCTTCCACGCCATAAATGTGCGGGACTTCTTGGTGGTACCTCGCTGCCATAATTGCGGAGATCTTGATCATGTACACAAGTACTGTGAGAGGAAGTCGGCTTGCTCCAGGTGTGGAGAAGAAAATCACATCAGGAAAAACTGCAAAAATCCGGCAATTTGTATCCCATGTATAAAGAGAGGCAAAAAGACTTGCAATGCCTCCGGTCGTAACTGCCCGACGTACAGGATGCTTGAGCAGAGGCTAATATCAAGAACTGATTATGGCTGAGCCAAATACAGCACCCAGGATGCCTAAAAGAAAATCCCCATGCAAGAGGAGAAGGGATGCGGCAAGGGCAGCCCTGTTCAAACAATTTCTTGCAGCACTTGCAGAAGGAAGTGATGGTAGAAAGAAAATGAAAGATGCGTGCGTCCAAACGGACTCTCAAGAACAAGTGGCAGCCCCCTCTCCCTACTGCTGGGGATCGCAAGCGCCAGGAAATCAGGCAACTCGCGACAGGCGTCCTGTAACGGTGGGCCGACCGGCATTCGTTCAAGGGAGTCCTGTGCTAGAACTGCCGGTGCAGGTCAATACAGTTACCAGTACAAATACACAAATAAATAGCACCAATGTGAATACTGACTCGAGACAACCAAAAGCTGTGAGAACAGTGGTTGATCCGGTCAGAATATATCCCAATCTCGAGCATTCCCTACAATTATCCCGCCTGGAGGAGCCGGCTGTCCTAACCACCGCACTGCGACATCTAGTGCGGGTAGGACATAGATACGGGCGCAAGGTCACCTTCTCGGCCATGGAGGCTGTAGACAGGGTACAACTAAAGACAATGAATCTCCCCACTGACTTCGGCGCCCTGCGTGACCTAGTAAGAAAGGTGTTTGAGAGAAGAAATGAAACCTTTAATTTAGAGGAAATATATAATCAGTCTGTCCTATCCAATGGGAGAATAGCTTACAACTGGACAAAAACCTTCCCAGAATCATATGTGCACACATATTTCCCATAGTTACAGAAATAAAGATAGGACAGCTAAACGCACACAATAGTAGACTGGTCATGCAGGAACTTCGGAGAGTGGTGGAGGAGAGGAGTCTTGACGTGCTCTGTTTGCAGGAGCCATACTCTCTTGCGGGGAACATAGCCTACGCTGCCATGAGCTGGCAAGTAGTAAGTTTTGGAGACGATCCGAAAGCCACCATCATAATAATCAACAAGGCACTGAGGGCAACAGTGCTCTCACACCTCTCGGACGACCACTGCAATGTTATTGAACTGAAGTCACCAAATGGCGTCATATATTTAATAAATATGTACTTTCAGTACGGTACAGAAATTGACCTGTACCTTGACCAACTTACGCAGGTGGCAACGGTGCTGAGGGGCAGAAAGGCAGTTGTGGTGGCGGACGTGAACGCCAAATCCCCCCTATGGCACAGTGGCACTCGAGATGAAAGGGGAAGCAAGCTGGAAGAGACTATTATGTCTCTGCAACTCCTCATTGCCAAC
>NW_025725530.1:0-29679 GCF_021461395.2 Schistocerca americana
ATTGCAACAGACATAATGAAACCTGATAAATTGTATAAGGGCAGCAGCGTTGACCTTTGGCCCTGTATCCAGAATAAAAAGAGCCAAAGATCGTTACCCCAATGAAAAAGACACTGAAACACGTATGTAACATAGCAGCGATGGCGAGACATTGTAGCGTCTGTGACCAGAGAGTTTGCGCTGGACCGCGCGAGTGTTGCGAGCGGTTCTCAGTCAGTCAGTCAGTCAGTCAGTCAGTCGTTGCGAGTCTGTAGGTCTGTCTAGTTGAGGGCTGTACTCTGTCAGTAGTCGTCGCGTGCAGTACGCTAATAGTCGTCATGCAGAGCGGTCGGTCAGTAGTAGCAGCCGAGTGCGGTTGTGTGATGTAGGCGGTCGGCAACACTGGTCAAGATGGTGAATAAGGTATACTGTTAATTAATATAATCATTAGATAATGAACAATTTTATTTATTGTAATTATTCTCCAACAAGTTCCCCAATACTATTTTTATTTCAAAAGCATTTTTCAAACATTTAATTGTTTATTGAACTAAAGAGTTCGTTGCACTTCACATTTCATTCCACGTCTTTGAAGAAAGATTGCACTAAAATCACAACAAAAAGAGAATATTATTATTTGCAATGCAGTTCCTCCAAGCGCTGCGCAACAAACAAGAGCAGAAATGTTGTGACATCCATTTATTCCGAGGTAAGACTTTTAATTCTGATTGTTTTGCACAGGGCCAAAGACCGATAGTTCGGTTTAATCGAAGTTTCTTGTCACTGAACGGACTTTAAATGTTGTGAAGAATTTATATTTGAGTCAGATTGCGAAATTCACATGTTTGTTGCCATTTTCAATACCTCTCATTGTGGGCGAGGTTACAATTAGCGCAATGTCCATTAGCATCCGTAAATAACATTGTCCATTATTTTAAATTTTGCGGGGAGGTTACAACACACAAAAAAAAACAAAAAAAAATTGCATTTGTAATCCGCTCCTCAATTGTAGATACCCCTTACACAGCTGTGTGCAATGAATGAGTGCTGGCTGGTAATTAATTGCACTCCTTGGAGGGAAATGCCATAGGAAGTAGTCTTTAAAAAGTGAATGTTTTTCGTTAAAAGACAAAAGTTACGTTAGAAAAAAGTAATAGTGGGGCTTTTGTTGTTGAACAAAATAAGTACAATGAACATACGTTATCAGATTTGCGCAAAATGCAGCTTCACACTACCTTTTGATTATAACACAATATACTATACATCGTCCCGAACCGTGACCAGAGTCGCGAGACGAGCAGAGCACGCCGCCGACGCCCGCTCAGTACAACCGTCCACCCGCTACTACTGTCGACCGACTACTACCTCTCCCGACTCGCGCTACAATATATATAACAACTGTTCCTGGCGACCCGGTGCGTGCCACTACTGTCGTCTGGCGCGGTCCAAGCGCCGACTAGCAACGATAAATAACTCTCTGGTCAGACAGAGATGCTGTCATGCCTCGCCATCGCTCTGGTAATGAATACATACGTGTTGCAGCGTGCGTACCACCGGAACACGCAGTGGCGGAGCCAAAGACTGTGTTGTCGAGGTCGAGTGCGAGCGGGAAGAGAGGCAGCGTCGGCACGGAGATGCAAGCGAGCGCGAGACGCACGGGGGCTGCGGCGTGGCGCGTTTGCGGTCGGCGCCTTTGGTGGCAACGGCCGGGACAAGCAGCGGTGTATGGTGTGGTGCGGGGCGGACAGGGGCGGCGGTGGACGGGGAGGAGGCGGCGCGACGACGGCATGGGGGCGAAAACGGGACGGGGGACGGGGGACGGCGGATGTTGAGAGGCGTCACGCGCGGACAGGACGCAGACACAGAGACACACAGATTGGAAAGGGAGGGTGCGCGGTAATAGTTGGGAATGTGCGTACCGTGCGGGATGGGAGTGGGCGAGGAACACGGTCGTGGCCCCTGTTTTGGGTGCGTGTGATGACGTCGGTGTGTTGTGGGAAGGGAAGGTGCTGTGGCGGCGGCGCGTAATGGGCGTAGGCCGAAAAGAGAAAGGAACGTCGGCAGTGTGTTGGCAAGCGTCGGTTCGACTGCGACGTTGATGGGCAGGGCAGGGCAAGGTTAATGGTGGTAGGAGTAGGCGTGTGGGCGCAAAAAAATCTGCCGCTGCAGGCGGTGCCGTAACCGCCATGGCGGGAAGGAGAGAGGGCCAAAGAAAGAAAGAAAGAAAGAAAGAAAGAAAGAAAGAAAGAAAGAAGAAAACAAAAAAAAAAAAAAGAAGGAGGGGGGGGGGGGGGGCGAAAGTGGAGAGGCGGTGGTGTGAGAAGGGCGGGGGCGGAAGGAAGGCAGGAAGGACAAGAGGCGAGGCGACGGCTTGCTTTGTGTATCGGTCGGTCTCTGGCTATGCTTCGTTTTCTGCAGCAGGGTCGGTGCGCGGCGTGGCTCGCGGCAGTGGGAACGCCTGGCGGCTGGACGGCCAGCAATGCGGTTGGATGGGCGGCCACAGCACCGCACCTGTGCCCGAGGAGGAGACGCTGGCGGCGGGCCCTGAGGTGAGGCCGGCTCGGCTGGGGCTGGGGCTGGGGCTGTGGATGTGTAGGTGTGCGCCGCTGCTGCAACAACGAGTAAAACGCGAGAAGAAGGGATGGCGGTAGAGAGGAAAAAAAAAAAAAAAAAAAAAAAGGTCGTGTTGTGTTGATGCGCAGGCAGACGCGTACAGAGAGACGAGCCCGGTCTGCAGCAGGGTGTGGCCGTGCCGAGTGCAGAGCAGCGGCGGCTCGGTTCGGTTCGGCCCGGCCCGGCGGGCCGCGCTGTTGTCGCGGACGTGAGCGCCCCCTGGCGGGTGGCCGGAGGCGGCGCGGCGTGTTGGACGTGTGGCTGGTGGCAGTGCACAATTTGCGAGTGGCTGGCGGTGTGGTGTGGCGGTTGGCGCGTCGGGCGGCGGAGAGAGAGAGGGAGGAGGAGAGGTATGTGTTGCGGGCGCCCTTTGCTGCGCTGCGTCGTTGCGTGTGCCGTACAGGGCGGGCGCTTGTCGACTGTGGGGCCGGTGTGGCGAATTGGCGTGAAACGGCTGCCGAGAGGTGTGTGGTAGCGAGCCGGTCGGTGTCAGTGCGAAGGGGAATGTGCGTGCGTTTGGCGGTTTCGGTGTGCTTTTTGCGGCGTGAGAGTGGGAATTAGTGGGGCCGGCTGTTGTGTTGGTTCCTTGTGTCTTGTGTCGCGTAGCTTGATGGCAACGTGGAAGGACGCCGGTTTCGTTTCGAGCCGTGCGTGTGGTTGTCGACGTTGACTGGTTGGCGTGTGGCGATGCACGTGCATGTGTGGGTCGCGAGTGCGTTTTTGGCTGGCTCTGTGTGTGTGTGTGTGTGTGTGTGTGTGTTTTGGGGGGGGAAGGGGGAGGCGGTGGTGAAAGTGCAGTCGTTGCCACGGGCGTCGTCGGGTGGGGCTGGGGCTGTGCGTCGTTGGCGGAAAGGTGGTAGGTTGCGCGTAAGCGAGCCCGTCGTTGACGGTGTCGCGTGAGTTGTGAATCGAGTGGGGCGCGGGGCGCGGGACAGGAGCAGCGTGCCGCTGCGTCGTGGTCGTCAGCAGAGGCTGTGCGTGTGCTTGTCCTTTTTGTGGGCGGTTCGTGCGAGGCGTTTTTGTTTTGTGTTGCCCTAGTTGTTAGTTTATTTTGTTTGTGTTTGTTATTGTGAGGCGACGACTGGTTGGTGGCGTGCGCGCGAAGCGGCGGTGTGCGCTTCCCGTGTCGTTTGTGTTTTTTTTTGTTTGTTTTTGTTTTTTGCACTGGGCCCCGGGGGGGGGGGGGGGTGGGTGCGTGTGTGTCGATTGCCGGCTGGCGAAAGGAAAGGTGCGCCATCGGCGGGGTGGGTCGCCGGCACAAGTAGAGGCGGCGGCGTTGTTGCTGTTGTTGTTGTGTGGTGTTTGTTTTGTTCGGCTGTGTCGGCGAGCTGTGGTGCGGTGCGTGTGAATGGTGGTGCAAAAGTGCTGGCGTTGGGGCTGCGACTGCGACGGCGGCGAGCCGCGGGCGCGCCATTGATAGTGATGTTGTGAACAGCGGCTGTGTACGGTAGTGGTGTTGTTGTAGCACGACGTGCATCCGGGCCGGCGCGGAAAGCGCAGTTGCGGGCGGTTGCCCTTCGGTGCCAGCCATGTCGCGTGAGCGGCGGGTTGCTCTGGTGTCGACACGTGGTGCTCTGGGTTGTCGTGTGGTGCCCTTTGGCCGGTGGGGGTGGTTCGCGTGTGTCTCGTTCGCGCTCGGTATCTGGTCGTGGTCGTGCTGCTCCCCCGTCTGTCGGCGGTTTTCGACGTCGTCTGTACGTTTTTGTTCGTTTGCGGCGTGCCTGCCGACGTCGTCCCGTCGCGACCTTTCAACCGAAAGTGTGGCGCCCGAAGGTGAACGAACGTAACCCTGACCTCGGCGCTTTACGCTGAGCCGAGCGAACCGAACCTAACCTGTGGTGTGGCGAGGTGAGCTCAGCCTGTGGAGCCCCTAACGTCTACGTAAAGGTAAGCTGTCCGGCTCACGCCTCACGTTTGAACGCTTTTTGAACCTACGTTTGACGCTTCTTAACCTAGCACTGACCCCTTAACCTAACGTGTAACCTAACCGAACCTAACCTAACCTAACCTAACCTAACCTAACCTAACCTCTGACGCCTGACGTGTTTGAATGCTTAACCTAAGTTTGACGCTTAACCTAACCCAAGTCCCCTTAACCTAACCCACGTCCACCTAACCTAACCTAACCTAACCTAGACGTGTACACGTAATGTGTAACGCGTAACGTGTAAGGTCGGCTGTCGTGTGTGCTGACGGCAGATTGGGTTGGTCTGTAGATTCGGATTGCGGTTTGCCTCGGTCGAGGGGTTGGGTCGGAAGCGGCGAGGGGCGGCGGCGCCTGTTGCGCAGGCGGCGTCCGTTTGCGGCGGGCAATTGTTGAGAAACGGCTGTGAATGTTGGCGGGCGAGAGGAGGAGGACGGCGCGCGATGTGGCCCGACGGCTGCGGGCCGATCGGGAAACGGCGGGAGGGCGACGGAAGGCGATGGGGCGGCGGAGGCGCGTTTGCACGGCCGTCATCGCCGCACGCCTCGGCTTGTGTGGCTGTGGCGCCGGCCGCGCTGGCCGGGCTGCCGCGGCGACGGTGTGGGAGTTTTGCCGAAGGTTTGGCCATTGTGGCGGGTCGTCGGCTGGGGCTGTGGGGGCGGCATTTGGGCGGGGGCGGCGATTCTCGGCGGGCCGACCCAGGCTGTAGCGCGCGGTAGCTGCAGTTTGGCCGTGGTTTGCGGCGCTGCCGTGGCGACTGGTTGGCGACTGTGGTGTGGCTGTGTGTAGCCCCATCCTCGGTGGTTTGAAAGGCGCGGGCGGTTGTGGCGCAGGTTTGGGGCTGCTCCGCACAGGCTGTCGGACGTTGGGCGGTAGCAAGCGCGGGAGGCGCGGCGCGGCGGCGCGCAGAGTGGCGGCCGCTCTCTCGGCCGTCCGCGCCCGCCCGCGACACTGGCTGGGCCCTTGTGATTCTCTGCTCTGCTGTGCTGTGCTTGCGTGCCTGCCGTCCCGCTCGCTCTCGCTCTCGCTCTCGCTGTGTGTTAGGCGCGTCGTCGAAATGGCAGATCAGGCGGCTACGAACGAGACTGCTGCGGCACCCGCCGCCACCGGCACTACGAAGAAGGCCAAGTCTGCGTCGTCTGCGAAGAAGCCGCGCGCCAAGCCTGCGCACCCGCGCACCTCTGAGATGGTGACGGCCGCCATCAAGAGTCTGAAGGAGCGCGGCGGGTCGTCGCTGCAGGCGATCAAGAAGTACATAGCCGCGCACTACAAGCTGGACGCGGAGAAGCTGGCGCCGTTTATCAAGAAGTACCTCAAGTCGGCCGTCGTGGCGGGCGAGCTGGTGCAGACGAAGGGGAAGGGCGCGTCCGGCTCGTTCAAGCTTGCCGGCGCCGGCGGCGGGGGGGCGGCCGAGGGCGGCAAGGCTCGTGCTGGCGGTGCCAAGAAGAAGCGCGCCGCTCCGGCCAGCAAGGAGAAGAAGGGCGCCCGTGCGGCCGGCGCAAAGAAGGCTGGTGGCGTGAAGGCGGCGACCGGTCGGAAGGCGGGCGCCGCCAAGAAGGCGTCTGCGGCGTCGGCCGCTCCCGCGGGTGCGAAGAAGGCGGCTGCGGCCAAGCCGGCCAAGGCCAAGTCGCCGTCGAAGGCGAAGAAGGCCGCCAAGGTTCCGACGAAGAAGCCGAAGGCGCCGCGCCCGAAGAAGGCGACGACGCCGTCTAAGGCGAAGGCTTCGCCCAAGAAGAAGAAGTAGAGTAGAGGAGAAAGAGATGGGAAAGGAAGGGTTTGGCGCTTGACTCCGTCGTCCCCACCGCCCGTCGTCGTCTAGTGGCGCGCAAGAGACGCGCGGCCCAAAACGGCCCTTCTCAGGGCCATCAAAGCACGTCGGGGAAGGTTTTGATTGTCGTGTTGCGTTTGGTGTGGGTGTGTGTCTGTCTGTCTGGCGTTTCTGTATGCCCGTGGGGATGCTGTTTGCGTGCCGTGGTGGTTGGATTGCGGGGGTCGGTGGCGGGTGTGGGCGGCGGTAGCGGTAAGCGGTGTTGTTGCTGATGTCGTGGTTGATTGTCGCCGTGTTTGTTTTGTGGCGGCGGCCGACGGTTGGTTTTCTGTCACGTTGTTTTGTTTGAATACGTTGGTTGGCTTGCCTGCGTTCGTTCTTCTCGGATGTCTGTCGTGTCTGGTCTTTGTTTTGTTCCTTTGTGTGTGTGTTATGTTTTGCAACGGGGGGCACGTTGAGATGTGGGAAGGAGTCGGCGGGGGATTTCGGTGGCGTGTAGAGCGAGCGAGCGAGCCTGCCTGGCCGTTGGCCGTCGGAGTGGAGTGCGGGTTTTTTTTGTTTTTGATTTCGAAAAACGAAAGCGGCGGCCGGCCAGCCACCCGTGCGGTGTGACGTCGGCCGTTGGGTATTGTGCGCTTTGAGCGCCGGGGAGGGATGATGTGTGATTGTTGCGCGCTGCTAGCAGGCAGGCAGAGTGAGCGGGTGTGGCGGACGGACGGGAAGTGGTGGTTTTTGTTTTTTGGGTTGCGGGGCGAGAGGCAGGCGACCGACAAAGTTTGCTCGCGACGGAGAGATGTTAGTGGCCCTGAAAAGGGCCGTTTTTGTTTGTGCGGTGCGGTGCCGCGGCGCGGTTTAGGCGCGCTCGCCGCGGATGCGGCGCGCGAGCTGGATGTCCTTGGGCATGATGGTGACGCGCTTGGCGTGGATGGCGCACAGGTTGGTGTCTTCGAAGAGGCCGACGAGGTAGGCCTCGCTGGCCTCCTGCAGGGCCATGACTGCGGAGCTCTGGAAGCGCAGGTCGGTCTTGAAGTCCTGGGCGATCTCGCGCACTAGGCGCTGGAATGGCAGCTTGCGGATGAGCAGCTCTGTGCTCTTCTGGTAGCGCCTGATTTCTCGCAGGGCGACGGTGCCCGGCCTGTAGCGGTGGGGCTTCTTGACGCCTCCGGTGGCGGGCGCGCTCTTCCTCGCCGCCTTGGTGGCGAGCTGTTTGCGCGGCGCCTTTCCGCCGGTGGACTTGCGGGCCGTTTGCTTTGTGCGGGCCATGGCGGTAGCGGTAGCGGTAGCGGAGCGGCGTGCGTGGAGGTTAGGTGCGGCGCGGCGTCCGGTGCTGCCTTGACAACGGGCCCGCGCGCCTCCGTGCTGCGCTTATATGCCCTCGGTTGCGCGTGGTGGGGGGAGGGCGGGCCAGAGTCTATATAGGGGGGCGGCGGGCGCGCTGGGCGCAGACCGTAGCCGACTCGCGAGACGCTGCAGCTGCTGTTTGTGCACGTTTTGCTTTGCCCGAGGAAGGAAGGATGACAGGCCGCGGCAAGGGAGGAAAGGGGCTCGGCAAGGGCGGCGCCAAGCGGCACCGCAAGGTGTTGCGCGACAACATCCAGGGCATCACGAAGCCCGCCATCCGCCGCCTGGCTCGCAGGGGCGGCGTGAAGCGCATCTCTGGTCTGATCTACGAGGAGACCCGCGGGGTGCTGAAGGTGTTCCTGGAGAACGTGATCCGCGACGCGGTGACGTACACTGAGCACGCCAAGCGCAAGACTGTGACGGCCATGGACGTGGTGTACGCCCTGAAGAGGCAGGGGCGCACCCTGTACGGTTTCGGCGGTTAGGCTGCGTCGCAGCGGGCGCTGGCCTTCCCGCGGCCGTGCTTGTGGGTGGGAGAGACTAGAAAACGGCCCTTTTCAGGGCCACCACACTGTTCGGAAGTTGAAAAGTGCGAAAGAGTCTGTGTTGTTGCTGCGTGTGTTGTTTGTTTGTTTCTTTCCGTTTGAGCGACGTGATGTGACTGGGAGGGGAGAAGGAAAGGAAACGTGTCATGTGGCTGGCTGTGTGTGTGTGAGAGTGGAGCTGCTTCGTTTGTGTTTGTTATTGTGTGTCTTTGTATCGATCGCGATGGAGATGGCGGGCTGTGTGTTGTTGTGCGAGAGGCGGTGATTATTTGCTTGCGTGGTTTGGCTCTGTGTGTTTGCGGCGGCGTTGGGGTTTCCGAGGCAAGGCGTGTGGGCATAGGCGGCCGGATCAGCTGTTTGTTTCGTTCGTGTCGACGGCCGTTGCGCGCGGGAGTGGAGGGCGGTGTGTCGACACGCCTCCCTTTAACAATGGTCATTATTGCTGCCGTTGTCGTTTGGAAGGCGACTGCGACCGTGCAAAATGTGTGTGTGTGTGTGTGTGTGTGTTGGGCCACACGGGCTGTGTGGACGACAAGATGGCGGACGTGCGCCGGCGGCGGCTGTGCTGTGAAAGTGCAAAGTTAAAACAACAAAACAAGGTGCGGCGAGGACGACTGAAATTTTGCTTTGGACGTAGGTTTGTGTGGTGGCCCTGAAAAGGGCCGATTGTTGTGGGCCGAGCCGAGCCGGCAAAGCGCGTTGCGTGCAGGGGAGCACGCGGCGCTGCGATTGCCTGGCCTCCTTTAGGCCTTCTTCTCGGTCTTCTTTGGCAGCAGGACGGCCTGGATGTTGGGCAGGACACCACCCTGTGCGATGGTGACGCCCGACAGGAGCTTGTTGAGCTCCTCGTCGTTGCGGATGGCAAGCTGCAGGTGGCGCGGGATGATGCGCGTCTTCTTGTTGTCGCGGGCCGCGTTTCCGGCCAGCTCGAGCACCTCAGCCGCGAGGTACTCCATGACGGCGGCGAGGTAGACGGGCGCCCCGGCGCCGACGCGCTCTGCGTAGTTTCCCTTGCGCAGGAGGCGGTGGATTCTGCCGACCGGGAACTGGAGCCCAGCCCTGCTTGAGCGGGACTTTGACTTGCCCTTGACTTTGCCTCCCTTTCCGCGTCCGGACATGGCGATGGGCTAGCGACGGTGCACACGAAACGGAAACGAAAACGACCGGTGCGAGCGGCAGCGAGTCGAGCAGCGGAGTGCGTGCCGGCGCAGCCGGGGTGGGGGTGCTTTATGGGCTCGGGTGCGGCGGCCGGTTGCGCGCGCGCCCCATTGGTCGGCGGCCGCAACAGGGCGAGCTGGTAAAGGTGCGGCGGCGGCTGGCGGCGGGTGCCACTGTGTGGGGAGACGCTGACTAGAGCGGAGCGCTTGCTACTGGTGTTGCTGCTGCCGTACGTTGGTTCGAGATGCCGCCCAAGACTAGCGGGAAGGCCGCCAAGAAGGCTGGCAAGGCGCAGAAGAACATTTCGAAGGGCGACAAGAAGAAGAAGCGCAAGAGGAAGGAGAGCTATGCCATCTACATCTACAAGGTGCTGAAGCAGGTGCACCCTGACACGGGCATCTCGTCGAAGGCGATGAGCATCATGAACAGCTTCGTGAACGACATTTTCGAGCGCATTGCGGCCGAGGCTTCTCGCCTGGCGCACTACAACAAGCGCTCGACCATCACGTCCCGCGAGATCCAGACCGCTGTGCGGCTGTTGCTGCCTGGCGAGCTGGCCAAGCACGCCGTGAGCGAGGGCACGAAGGCGGTGACCAAGTACACGAGCTCCAAGTAAGGAGGTGGCTCTGGAATGGAAGGAAGGATGGAGAAGGCTCCTCCGTTGCGAGAGCGGCAAAACGGCCCTTTTCAGGGCCACCAACTTGCCTTTTGCGGGAAGGGCGGAATTGTTGTTGTTGTTGTTTGTGTGGACGGCTGTGATGTATGTGTGCATTTTGATTGTGGGTGGGGGGGCGCGTCAAAGCGTGTTGCGGGGTACGGCCACGAGGTTGGTCGCCGTGGCGTGGAATGGTGGCACGCCTCGTTGGAGTGGTTTTGACCCATTGGTGTTGGGGTGTGTGTGTGTGTGTGTGTTACCTGTCTGCGAGGGGGGGACAGTGCGATCGGCGACTTTTGTGTCACCGTAACGACGGCCGTTTGCGGGTTTGTTTTTTTTTTGCACATCATACATGGCGAGGGTGAAATGTGAAATGTTTTTTGTTGTTTGGTTTGTTTTTTGCCGCCCACTATTCCCTTTGCTGTACGCCGAGTTTTTGACAATGGTGCGACGTAACTGCAGCGTGGAGGTGTGTGAGTGACGTTGAAATGAACGTGCCATTAAGACGCATTGTTGTTGTATTGTACTGTACGTGTACGGCGACACGCACGATGATGTACCATTCGACTCTGATTTCTGATAGCCGTGTCTGACTGATTGCGTACGACGCACGCACACCGATGTCGTCATTCAAGATGCACGCGTGTCCAGTGCAGTACAGTAAGCGCGACGCTAGACGACGACGGCGGCGGCGGCGGCGGTCGTTTGTTTGGCGAATGTCTGTACACGTGTTTGTCTGTGTCCATCCGGTATGTATTTGTTTGTTTGAAAGTGTTTTGTGTGTCGGTGACGTGGTCCGATCCGTCGCCCCCTGAGTAACTGTCGATCGGCGCGATAGACCGGCGTCACGCAACTGAACCGAAGTCTTGGGCACACCCGTCATACTGTTGTACACCGTCGCGCTGAGAACGGTAACGAAGGGTTGACTTTGATCGGTCGAATGTCTGGGCAGAACGTGAGGAATGAGGCAAGAGTGCAAGGAGGGGGGGCAAAAGAGAGAGGAAGGGAAAAAGGGGAGAAACGCATTCGTAGAGCAACGGAACGTTCCCGTGTCGGAGGCGTATTGGAGCCGCACTGAAAATGCGTTTAACGGCGGCGCGGCTGCAAGTGTCTGCCGTGGTGAACGTTACCTTTGACGGCTGCATTGGGCTTTGCCTTTGCTTTCGCTTTCGCTTTCCCGGATGTACGTAACGTTTGTTGATATGGTTCTGAGGAAGAGTGTATGACAGTGCCGTGCCGTCCATGTTCGTGTGCCCTCCCATTGTGTGTATGCTATTGTCTGTGTACTTGAATGATGTATGTAGGTGTTAGTGGACATGTTTTACCAGTGGGGGGAAATGGATCGTCGATAGTTGCCGTCACTCTGTCACGGTCGAGATGACGCACCCTCCGTACAGAAAGGTGTCGAGAAAGTGAGTGTGTGCGTCCGTGAATTGGCAGTGTTTGGAGGTGGGCGTGCCCTGCATGTGGCCCGGAAGGCTGTTCGTTTGGCGGTAGTGTTGTGTGGACAGGGGAGGGGCATGCGTAACGCTGCTGGCATGGCATGGCATTTCGGGAGATGGGAGGGGGCAAACGAGGAGCGGCGGCCAAAGAGAGGCGGGACGGGGAGGGGCGCGGTGTGGGTGGCTTGCGCCTGTGCTCGGCGTTGTGGTTTGTGCAAAAGAGGAGGAGAAAAACAATGAGTTGCCAGGGAGGGGAGCGGTGTTGTGTTGTGGTTGTCGTGGTGTAGCCGCAGACGCGGCTGTCAGTGAACGTGGCGAGACGGACGGATGCGCGGAGGGGCGGGGGCGGCGCATTTCGCCGGTGCCGTGCCGTGCCTGAAAGCCGCGTGGTCGCTGTGTTGTTGGTGGCGTGGGGGCGAGGAGAGTACCGTACGGGTGTGCTTGTGCGCCGGAAATGGCACACTGCGCCTGCCCGTCTTGGAGGCTGATGGCTGTGGTGTGGAAATGGGGCGCGGTGATGTTGAAGCAGTTGAAGAACAGAAAAGAAACCAAGAAAACGGAAGGCGTGATGCGGCGGTGGTGGTGGTGGTGAGAGCGGGAAAAACAAAACAAAAAAAAAGAAGGAAAAACAACAAGAAACAAAAAAGAAAACAAAAGGTCTATCAATATTAGAATGTAAATGGAAATGGAAATGGACCCAGGTATAACCTCCCTGCACAAGTAGCAGAGGGTCCGATGATAATAAAAATGTGCCAGAATGTTAACGTCCCTACAAAACAAACCCAACGATAATATGAATGAAAGAATGAACCGTATGTAACATTGCAACAGACATAATGAAACCTGATAAATTGTATAAGGGCAGCAGCGTTGACCTTTGGCCCTGTATCCAGAATAAAAAGAGCCAAAGATCGTTACCCCAATGAAAAAGACACTGAAACACGTATGTAACATAGCAGCGATGGCGAGACATTGTAGCGTCTGTGACCAGAGAGTTTGCGCTGGACCGCGCGAGTGTTGCGAGCGGTTCTCAGTCAGTCAGTCAGTCAGTCAGTCAGTCGTTGCGAGTCTGTAGGTCTGTCTAGTAGTCGTCAGTAGTCGTCGCGTGCAGTACGCTAATAGTCGTCATGCAGAGCGGTCGGTCAGTAGTAGCAGCCGAGTGCGGTTGTGTGATGTAGGCGGTCGGCAACACTGGTCAAGATGGTGAATAAGGTATACTGTTAATTAATATAATCATTAGATAATGAACAATTTTATTTATTGTAATTATTCTCCAACAAGTTCCCCAATACTAATTTTTATTTCAAAAGCATTTTTCAAACATTTAATTGTTTATTGAACTAAAGAGTTCGTTGCACTTCACATTTCATTCCACGTCTTTGAAGAAAGATTGCACTAAAATCACAACAAAAAGAGAATATTATTATTTGCAATGCAGTTCCTCCAAGCGCTGCGCAACAAACAAGAGCAGAAATGTTGTGACATCCATTTATTCCGAGGTAAGACTTTTAATTCTGATTGTTTTGCACAGGGCCAAAGACCGATAGTTCGGTTTAATCGAAGTTTCTTGTCACTGAACGGACTTTAAATGTTGTGAAGAATTTATATTTGAGTCAGATTGCGAAATTCACATGTTTGTTGCCATTTTCAATACCTCTCATTGTGGGCGAGGTTACAATTAGCGCAATGTCCATTAGCATCCGTAAATAACATTGTCCATTATTTTAAATTTTGCGGGGAGGTTACAACACACAAAAAAAAACAAAAAAAAATTGCATTTGTATCCGCTCCTCAATTGTAGATACCCCTTACACAGCTGTGTGCAATGAATGAGTGCTGGCTGGTAATTAATTGCACTCCTTGGAGGGAAATGCCATAGGAAGTAGTCTTTAAAAAGTGAATGTTTTTCGTTAAAAGACAAAAGTTACGTTAGAAAAAAGTAATAGTGGGGCTTTTGTTGTTGAACAAAATAAGTACAATGAACATACGTTATCAGATTTGCGCAAAATGCAGCTTCACACTACCTTTTGATTATAACACAATATACTATACATCGTCCCGAACCGTGACCAGAGTCGCGAGACGAGCAGAGCACGCCGCCGACGCCCGCTCAGTACAACCGTCCACCCGCTACTACTGTCGACCGACTACTACCTCTCCCGACTCGCGCTACAATATATATAACAACTGTTCCTGGCGACCCGGTGCGTGCCACTACTGTCGTCTGGCGCGGTCCAAGCGCCGACTAGCAACGATAAATAACTCTCTGGTCAGACAGAGATGCTGTCATGCCTCGCCATCGCTCTGGTAATGAATACATACGTGTTGCAGCGTGCGTACCACCGGAACACGCAGTGGCGGAGCCAAAGACTGTGTTGTCGAGGTCGAGTGCGAGCGGGAAGAGAGGCAGCGTCGGCACGGAGATGCAAGCGAGCGCGAGACGCACGGGGGCTGCGGCGTGGCGCGTTTGCGGTCGGCGCCTTTGGTGGCAACGGCCGGGACAAGCAGCGGTGTATGGTGTGGTGCGGGGCGGACAGGGGCGGCGGTGGACGGGGAGGAGGCGGCGCGACGACGGCATGGGGGCGAAAACGGGACGGGGGACGGGGGACGGCGGATGTTGAGAGGCGTCACGCGCGGACAGGACGCAGACACAGAGACACACAGATTGGAAAGGGAGGGTGCGCGGTAATAGTTGGGAATGTGCGTACCGTGCGGGATGGGAGTGGGCGAGGAACACGGTCGTGGCCCCTGTTTTGGGTGCGTGTGATGACGTCGGTGTGTTGTGGGAAGGGAAGGTGCTGTGGCGGCGGCGCGTAATGGGCGTAGGCCGAAAAGAGAAAGGAACGTCGGCAGTGTGTTGGCAAGCGTCGGTTCGACTGCGACGTTGATGGGCAGGGCAGGGCAAGGTTAATGGTGGTAGGAGTAGGCGTGTGGGCGCAAAAAAATCTGCCGCTGCAGGCGGTGCCGTAACCGCCATGGCGGGAAGGAGAGAGGGCCAAAGAAAGAAAGAAAGAAAGAAAGAAAGAAAGAAAGAAAGAAAGAAGAAAACAAAAAAAAAAAAAAGAAGGAGGGGGGGGGGGGGCGAAAGTGGAGAGGCGGTGGTGTGAGAAGGGCGGGGGCGGAAGGAAGGCAGGAAGGACAAGAGGCGAGGCGACGGCTTGCTTTGTGTATCGGTCGGTCTCTGGCTATGCTTCGTTTTCTGCAGCAGGGTCGGTGCGCGGCGTGGCTCGCGGCAGTGGGAACGCCTGGCGGCTGGACGGCCAGCAATGCGGTTGGATGGGCGGCCACAGCACCGCACCTGTGCCCGAGGAGGAGACGCTGGCGGCGGGCCCTGAGGTGAGGCCGGCTCGGCTGGGGCTGGGGCTGGGGCTGTGGATGTGTAGGTGTGCGCCGCTGCTGCAACAACGAGTAAAACGCGAGAAGAAGGGATGGCGGTAGAGAGGAAAAAAAAAAAAAAAAAAAAAAGGTCGTGTTGTGTTGATGCGCAGGCAGACGCGTACAGAGAGACGAGCCCGGTCTGCAGCAGGGTGTGGCCGTGCCGAGTGCAGAGCAGCGGCGGCTCGGTTCGGTTCGGCCCGGCCCGGCGGGCCGCGCTGTTGTCGCGGACGTGAGCGCCCCCTGGCGGGTGGCCGGAGGCGGCGCGGCGTGTTGGACGTGTGGCTGGTGGCAGTGCACAATTTGCGAGTGGCTGGCGGTGTGGTGTGGCGGTTGGCGCGTCGGGCGGCGGAGAGAGAGAGGGAGGAGGAGAGGTATGTGTTGCGGGCGCCCTTTGCTGCGCTGCGTCGTTGCGTGTGCCGTACAGGGCGGGCGCTTGTCGACTGTGGGGCCGGTGTGGCGAATTGGCGTGAAACGGCTGCCGAGAGGTGTGTGGTAGCGAGCCGGTCGGTGTCAGTGCGAAGGGGAATGTGCGTGCGTTTGGCGGTTTCGGTGTGCTTTTTGCGGCGTGAGAGTGGGAATTAGTGGGGCCGGCTGTTGTGTTGGTTCCTTGTGTCTTGTGTCGCGTAGCTTGATGGCAACGTGGAAGGACGCCGGTTTCGTTTCGAGCCGTGCGTGTGGTTGTCGACGTTGACTGGTTGGCGTGTGGCGATGCACGTGCATGTGTGGGTCGCGAGTGCGTTTTTGGCTGGCTCTGTGTGTGTGTGTGTGTGTGTGTGTGTGTTTTGGGGGGGGAAGGGGGAGGCGGTGGTGAAAGTGCAGTCGTTGCCACGGGCGTCGTCGGGTGGGGCTGGGGCTGTGCGTCGTTGGCGGAAAGGTGGTAGGTTGCGCGTAAGCGAGCCCGTCGTTGACGGTGTCGCGTGAGTTGTGAATCGAGTGGGGCGCGGGGCGCGGGACAGGAGCAGCGTGCCGCTGCGTCGTGGTCGTCAGCAGAGGCTGTGCGTGTGCTTGTCCTTTTTGTGGGCGGTTCGTGCGAGGCGTTTTTGTTTTGTGTTGCCCTAGTTGTTAGTTTATTTTGTTTGTGTTTGTTATTGTGAGGCGACGACTGGTTGGTGGCGTGCGCGCGAAGCGGCGGTGTGCGCTTCCCGTGTCGTTTGTGTTTTTTTTTGTTTGTTTTTGTTTTTTGCACTGGGCCCCGGGGGGGGGGGGGGGTGGGTGCGTGTGTGTCGATTGCCGGCTGGCGAAAGGAAAGGTGCGCCATCGGCGGGGTGGGTCGCCGGCACAAGTAGAGGCGGCGGCGTTGTTGCTGTTGTTGTTGTGTGGTGTTTGTTTTGTTCGGCTGTGTCGGCGAGCTGTGGTGCGGTGCGTGTGAATGGTGGTGCAAAAGTGCTGGCGTTGGGGCTGCGACTGCGACGGCGGCGAGCCGCGGGCGCGCCATTGATAGTGATGTTGTGAACAGCGGCTGTGTACGGTAGTGGTGTTGTTGTAGCACGACGTGCATCCGGGCCGGCGCGGAAAGCGCAGTTGCGGGCGGTTGCCCTTCGGTGCCAGCCATGTCGCGTGAGCGGCGGGTTGCTCTGGTGTCGACACGTGGTGCTCTGGGTTGTCGTGTGGTGCCCTTTGGCCGGTGGGGGTGGTTCGCGTGTGTCTCGTTCGCGCTCGGTATCTGGTCGTGGTCGTGCTGCTCCCCCGTCTGTCGGCGGTTTTCGACGTCGTCTGTACGTTTTTGTTCGTTTGCGGCGTGCCTGCCGACGTCGTCCCGTCGCGACCTTTCAACCGAAAGTGTGGCGCCCGAAGGTGAACGAACGTAACCCTGACCTCGGCGCTTTACGCTGAGCCGAGCGAACCGAACCTAACCTGTGGTGTGGCGAGGTGAGCTCAGCCTGTGGAGCCCCTAACGTCTACGTAAAGGTAAGCTGTCCGGCTCACGCCTCACGTTTGAACGCTTTTTGAACCTACGTTTGACGCTTCTTAACCTAGCACTGACCCCTTAACCTAACGTGTAACCTAACCGAACCTAACCTAACCTAACCTAACCTAACCTAACCTAACCTCTGACGCCTGACGTGTTTGAATGCTTAACCTAAGTTTGACGCTTAACCTAACCCAAGTCCCCTTAACCTAACCCACGTCCACCTAACCTAACCTAACCTAACCTAGACGTGTACACGTAATGTGTAACGCGTAACGTGTAAGGTCGGCTGTCGTGTGTGCTGACGGCAGATTGGGTTGGTCTGTAGATTCGGATTGCGGTTTGCCTCGGTCGAGGGGTTGGGTCGGAAGCGGCGAGGGGCGGCGGCGCCTGTTGCGCAGGCGGCGTCCGTTTGCGGCGGGCAATTGTTGAGAAACGGCTGTGAATGTTGGCGGGCGAGAGGAGGAGGACGGCGCGCGATGTGGCCCGACGGCTGCGGGCCGATCGGGAAACGGCGGGAGGGCGACGGAAGGCGATGGGGCGGCGGAGGCGCGTTTGCACGGCCGTCATCGCCGCACGCCTCGGCTTGTGTGGCTGTGGCGCCGGCCGCGCTGGCCGGGCTGCCGCGGCGACGGTGTGGGAGTTTTGCCGAAGGTTTGGCCATTGTGGCGGGTCGTCGGCTGGGGCTGTGGGGGCGGCATTTGGGCGGGGGCGGCGATTCTCGGCGGGCCGACCCAGGCTGTAGCGCGCGGTAGCTGCAGTTTGGCCGTGGTTTGCGGCGCTGCCGTGGCGACTGGTTGGCGACTGTGGTGTGGCTGTGTGTAGCCCCATCCTCGGTGGTTTGAAAGGCGCGGGCGGTTGTGGCGCAGGTTTGGGGCTGCTCCGCACAGGCTGTCGGACGTTGGGCGGTAGCAAGCGCGGGAGGCGCGGCGCGGCGGCGCGCAGAGTGGCGGCCGCTCTCTCGGCCGTCCGCGCCCGCCCGCGACACTGGCTGGGCCCTTGTGATTCTCTGCTCTGCTGTGCTGTGCTTGCGTGCCTGCCGTCCCGCTCGCTCTCGCTCTCGCTCTCGCTGTGTGTTAGGCGCGTCGTCGAAATGGCAGATCAGGCGGCTACGAACGAGACTGCTGCGGCACCCGCCGCCACCGGCACTACGAAGAAGGCCAAGTCTGCGTCGTCTGCGAAGAAGCCGCGCGCCAAGCCTGCGCACCCGCGCACCTCTGAGATGGTGACGGCCGCCATCAAGAGTCTGAAGGAGCGCGGCGGGTCGTCGCTGCAGGCGATCAAGAAGTACATAGCCGCGCACTACAAGCTGGACGCGGAGAAGCTGGCGCCGTTTATCAAGAAGTACCTCAAGTCGGCCGTCGTGGCGGGCGAGCTGGTGCAGACGAAGGGGAAGGGCGCGTCCGGCTCGTTCAAGCTTGCCGGCGCCGGCGGCGGGGGGGCGGCCGAGGGCGGCAAGGCTCGTGCTGGCGGTGCCAAGAAGAAGCGCGCCGCTCCGGCCAGCAAGGAGAAGAAGGGCGCCCGTGCGGCCGGCGCAAAGAAGGCTGGTGGCGTGAAGGCGGCGACCGGTCGGAAGGCGGGCGCCGCCAAGAAGGCGTCTGCGGCGTCGGCCGCTCCCGCGGGTGCGAAGAAGGCGGCTGCGGCCAAGCCGGCCAAGGCCAAGTCGCCGTCGAAGGCGAAGAAGGCCGCCAAGGTTCCGACGAAGAAGCCGAAGGCGCCGCGCCCGAAGAAGGCGACGACGCCGTCTAAGGCGAAGGCTTCGCCCAAGAAGAAGAAGTAGAGTAGAGGAGAAAGAGATGGGAAAGGAAGGGTTTGGCGCTTGACTCCGTCGTCCCCACCGCCCGTCGTCGTCTAGTGGCGCGCAAGAGACGCGCGGCCCAAAACGGCCCTTCTCAGGGCCATCAAAGCACGTCGGGGAAGGTTTTGATTGTCGTGTTGCGTTTGGTGTGGGTGTGTGTCTGTCTGTCTGGCGTTTCTGTATGCCCGTGGGGATGCTGTTTGCGTGCCGTGGTGGTTGGATTGCGGGGGTCGGTGGCGGGTGTGGGCGGCGGTAGCGGTAAGCGGTGTTGTTGCTGATGTCGTGGTTGATTGTCGCCGTGTTTGTTTTGTGGCGGCGGCCGACGGTTGGTTTTCTGTCACGTTGTTTTGTTTGAATACGTTGGTTGGCTTGCCTGCGTTCGTTCTTCTCGGATGTCTGTCGTGTCTGGTCTTTGTTTTGTTCCTTTGTGTGTGTGTTATGTTTTGCAACGGGGGGCACGTTGAGATGTGGGAAGGAGTCGGCGGGGGATTTCGGTGGCGTGTAGAGCGAGCGAGCGAGCCTGCCTGGCCGTTGGCCGTCGGAGTGGAGTGCGGGTTTTTTTTGTTTTTGATTTCGAAAAACGAAAGCGGCGGCCGGCCAGCCACCCGTGCGGTGTGACGTCGGCCGTTGGGTATTGTGCGCTTTGAGCGCCGGGGAGGGATGATGTGTGATTGTTGCGCGCTGCTAGCAGGCAGGCAGAGTGAGCGGGTGTGGCGGACGGACGGGAAGTGGTGGTTTTTGTTTTTTGGGTTGCGGGGCGAGAGGCAGGCGACCGACAAAGTTTGCTCGCGACGGAGAGATGTTAGTGGCCCTGAAAAGGGCCGTTTTTGTTTGTGCGGTGCGGTGCCGCGGCGCGGTTTAGGCGCGCTCGCCGCGGATGCGGCGCGCGAGCTGGATGTCCTTGGGCATGATGGTGACGCGCTTGGCGTGGATGGCGCACAGGTTGGTGTCTTCGAAGAGGCCGACGAGGTAGGCCTCGCTGGCCTCCTGCAGGGCCATGACTGCGGAGCTCTGGAAGCGCAGGTCGGTCTTGAAGTCCTGGGCGATCTCGCGCACTAGGCGCTGGAATGGCAGCTTGCGGATGAGCAGCTCTGTGCTCTTCTGGTAGCGCCTGATTTCTCGCAGGGCGACGGTGCCCGGCCTGTAGCGGTGGGGCTTCTTGACGCCTCCGGTGGCGGGCGCGCTCTTCCTCGCCGCCTTGGTGGCGAGCTGTTTGCGCGGCGCCTTTCCGCCGGTGGACTTGCGGGCCGTTTGCTTTGTGCGGGCCATGGCGGTAGCGGTAGCGGTAGCGGAGCGGCGTGCGTGGAGGTTAGGTGCGGCGCGGCGTCCGGTGCTGCCTTGACAACGGGCCCGCGCGCCTCCGTGCTGCGCTTATATGCCCTCGGTTGCGCGTGGTGGGGGGAGGGCGGGCCAGAGTCTATATAGGGGGGCGGCGGGCGCGCTGGGCGCAGACCGTAGCCGACTCGCGAGACGCTGCAGCTGCTGTTTGTGCACGTTTTGCTTTGCCCGAGGAAGGAAGGATGACAGGCCGCGGCAAGGGAGGAAAGGGGCTCGGCAAGGGCGGCGCCAAGCGGCACCGCAAGGTGTTGCGCGACAACATCCAGGGCATCACGAAGCCCGCCATCCGCCGCCTGGCTCGCAGGGGCGGCGTGAAGCGCATCTCTGGTCTGATCTACGAGGAGACCCGCGGGGTGCTGAAGGTGTTCCTGGAGAACGTGATCCGCGACGCGGTGACGTACACTGAGCACGCCAAGCGCAAGACTGTGACGGCCATGGACGTGGTGTACGCCCTGAAGAGGCAGGGGCGCACCCTGTACGGTTTCGGCGGTTAGGCTGCGTCGCAGCGGGCGCTGGCCTTCCCGCGGCCGTGCTTGTGGGTGGGAGAGACTAGAAAACGGCCCTTTTCAGGGCCACCACACTGTTCGGAAGTTGAAAAGTGCGAAAGAGTCTGTGTTGTTGCTGCGTGTGTTGTTTGTTTGTTTCTTTCCGTTTGAGCGACGTGATGTGACTGGGAGGGGAGAAGGAAAGGAAACGTGTCATGTGGCTGGCTGTGTGTGTGTGAGAGTGGAGCTGCTTCGTTTGTGTTTGTTATTGTGTGTCTTTGTATCGATCGCGATGGAGATGGCGGGCTGTGTGTTGTTGTGCGAGAGGCGGTGATTATTTGCTTGCGTGGTTTGGCTCTGTGTGTTTGCGGCGGCGTTGGGGTTTCCGAGGCAAGGCGTGTGGGCATAGGCGGCCGGATCAGCTGTTTGTTTCGTTCGTGTCGACGGCCGTTGCGCGCGGGAGTGGAGGGCGGTGTGTCGACACGCCTCCCTTTAACAATGGTCATTATTGCTGCCGTTGTCGTTTGGAAGGCGACTGCGACCGTGCAAAATGTGTGTGTGTGTGTGTGTGTGTGTTGGGCCACACGGGCTGTGTGGACGACAAGATGGCGGACGTGCGCCGGCGGCGGCTGTGCTGTGAAAGTGCAAAGTTAAAACAACAAAACAAGGTGCGGCGAGGACGACTGAAATTTTGCTTTGGACGTAGGTTTGTGTGGTGGCCCTGAAAAGGGCCGATTGTTGTGGGCCGAGCCGAGCCGGCAAAGCGCGTTGCGTGCAGGGGAGCACGCGGCGCTGCGATTGCCTGGCCTCCTTTAGGCCTTCTTCTCGGTCTTCTTTGGCAGCAGGACGGCCTGGATGTTGGGCAGGACACCACCCTGTGCGATGGTGACGCCCGACAGGAGCTTGTTGAGCTCCTCGTCGTTGCGGATGGCAAGCTGCAGGTGGCGCGGGATGATGCGCGTCTTCTTGTTGTCGCGGGCCGCGTTTCCGGCCAGCTCGAGCACCTCAGCCGCGAGGTACTCCATGACGGCGGCGAGGTAGACGGGCGCCCCGGCGCCGACGCGCTCTGCGTAGTTTCCCTTGCGCAGGAGGCGGTGGATTCTGCCGACCGGGAACTGGAGCCCAGCCCTGCTTGAGCGGGACTTTGACTTGCCCTTGACTTTGCCTCCCTTTCCGCGTCCGGACATGGCGATGGGCTAGCGACGGTGCACACGAAACGGAAACGAAAACGACCGGTGCGAGCGGCAGCGAGTCGAGCAGCGGAGTGCGTGCCGGCGCAGCCGGGGTGGGGGTGCTTTATGGGCTCGGGTGCGGCGGCCGGTTGCGCGCGCGCCCCATTGGTCGGCGGCCGCAACAGGGCGAGCTGGTAAAGGTGCGGCGGCGGCTGGCGGCGGGTGCCACTGTGTGGGGAGACGCTGACTAGAGCGGAGCGCTTGCTACTGGTGTTGCTGCTGCCGTACGTTGGTTCGAGATGCCGCCCAAGACTAGCGGGAAGGCCGCCAAGAAGGCTGGCAAGGCGCAGAAGAACATTTCGAAGGGCGACAAGAAGAAGAAGCGCAAGAGGAAGGAGAGCTATGCCATCTACATCTACAAGGTGCTGAAGCAGGTGCACCCTGACACGGGCATCTCGTCGAAGGCGATGAGCATCATGAACAGCTTCGTGAACGACATTTTCGAGCGCATTGCGGCCGAGGCTTCTCGCCTGGCGCACTACAACAAGCGCTCGACCATCACGTCCCGCGAGATCCAGACCGCTGTGCGGCTGTTGCTGCCTGGCGAGCTGGCCAAGCACGCCGTGAGCGAGGGCACGAAGGCGGTGACCAAGTACACGAGCTCCAAGTAAGGAGGTGGCTCTGGAATGGAAGGAAGGATGGAGAAGGCTCCTCCGTTGCGAGAGCGGCAAAACGGCCCTTTTCAGGGCCACCAACTTGCCTTTTGCGGGAAGGGCGGAATTGTTGTTGTTGTTGTTTGTGTGGACGGCTGTGATGTATGTGTGCATTTTGATTGTGGGTGGGGGGGCGCGTCAAAGCGTGTTGCGGGGTACGGCCACGAGGTTGGTCGCCGTGGCGTGGAATGGTGGCACGCCTCGTTGGAGTGGTTTTGACCCATTGGTGTTGGGGTGTGTGTGTGTGTGTGTGTTACCTGTCTGCGAGGGGGGGACAGTGCGATCGGCGACTTTTGTGTCACCGTAACGACGGCCGTTTGCGGGTTTGTTTTTTTTTTGCACATCATACATGGCGAGGGTGAAATGTGAAATGTTTTTTGTTGTTTGGTTTGTTTTTTGCCGCCCACTATTCCCTTTGCTGTACGCCGAGTTTTTGACAATGGTGCGACGTAACTGCAGCGTGGAGGTGTGTGAGTGACGTTGAAATGAACGTGCCATTAAGACGCATTGTTGTTGTATTGTACTGTACGTGTACGGCGACACGCACGATGATGTACCATTCGACTCTGATTTCTGATAGCCGTGTCTGACTGATTGCGTACGACGCACGCACACCGATGTCGTCATTCAAGATGCACGCGTGTCCAGTGCAGTACAGTAAGCGCGACGCTAGACGACGACGGCGGCGGCGGCGGCGGTCGTTTGTTTGGCGAATGTCTGTACACGTGTTTGTCTGTGTCCATCCGGTATGTATTTGTTTGTTTGAAAGTGTTTTGTGTGTCGGTGACGTGGTCCGATCCGTCGCCCCCTGAGTAACTGTCGATCGGCGCGATAGACCGGCGTCACGCAACTGAACCGAAGTCTTGGGCACACCCGTCATACTGTTGTACACCGTCGCGCTGAGAACGGTAACGAAGGGTTGACTTTGATCGGTCGAATGTCTGGGCAGAACGTGAGGAATGAGGCAAGAGTGCAAGGAGGGGGGGCAAAAGAGAGAGGAAGGGAAAAAGGGGAGAAACGCATTCGTAGAGCAACGGAACGTTCCCGTGTCGGAGGCGTATTGGAGCCGCACTGAAAATGCGTTTAACGGCGGCGCGGCTGCAAGTGTCTGCCGTGGTGAACGTTACCTTTGACGGCTGCATTGGGCTTTGCCTTTGCTTTCGCTTTCGCTTTCCCGGATGTACGTAACGTTTGTTGATATGGTTCTGAGGAAGAGTGTATGACAGTGCCGTGCCGTCCATGTTCGTGTGCCCTCCCATTGTGTGTATGCTATTGTCTGTGTACTTGAATGATGTATGTAGGTGTTAGTGGACATGTTTTACCAGTGGGGGGAAATGGATCGTCGATAGTTGCCGTCACTCTGTCACGGTCGAGATGACGCACCCTCCGTACAGAAAGGTGTCGAGAAAGTGAGTGTGTGCGTCCGTGAATTGGCAGTGTTTGGAGGTGGGCGTGCCCTGCATGTGGCCCGGAAGGCTGTTCGTTTGGCGGTAGTGTTGTGTGGACAGGGGAGGGGCATGCGTAACGCTGCTGGCATGGCATGGCATTTCGGGAGATGGGAGGGGGCAAACGAGGAGCGGCGGCCAAAGAGAGGCGGGACGGGGAGGGGCGCGGTGTGGGTGGCTTGCGCCTGTGCTCGGCGTTGTGGTTTGTGCAAAAGAGGAGGAGAAAAACAATGAGTTGCCAGGGAGGGGAGCGGTGTTGTGTTGTGGTTGTCGTGGTGTAGCCGCAGACGCGGCTGTCAGTGAACGTGGCGAGACGGACGGATGCGCGGAGGGGCGGGGGCGGCGCATTTCGCCGGTGCCGTGCCGTGCCTGAAAGCCGCGTGGTCGCTGTGTTGTTGGTGGCGTGGGGGCGAGGAGAGTACCGTACGGGTGTGCTTGTGCGCCGGAAATGGCACACTGCGCCTGCCCGTCTTGGAGGCTGATGGCTGTGGTGTGGAAATGGGGCGCGGTGATGTTGAAGCAGTTGAAGAACAGAAAAGAAACCAAGAAAACGGAAGGCGTGATGCGGCGGTGGTGGTGGTGGTGAGAGCGGGAAAAACAAAACAAAAAAAAAGAAGGAAAAACAACAAGAAACAAAAAAGAAAACAAAAGGTCTATCAATATTAGAATGTAAATGGAAATGGAAATGGACCCAGGTATAACCTCCCTGCACAAGTAGCAGAGGGTCCGATGATAATAAAAATGTGCCAGAATGTTAACGTCCCTACAAAACAAACCCAACGATAATATGAATGAAAGAATGAACCGTATGTAACATTGCAACAGACATAATGAAACCTGATAAATTGTATAAGGGCAGCAGCGTTGACCTTTGGCCCTGTATCCAGAATAAAAAGAGCCAAAGATCGTTACCCCAATGAAAAAGACACTGAAACACGTATGTAACATAGCAGCGATGGCGAGACATTGTAGCGTCTGTGACCAGAGAGTTTGCGCTGGACCGCGCGAGTGTTGCGAGCGGTTCTCAGTCAGTCAGTCAGTCAGTCAGTCAGTCGTTGCGAGTCTGTAGGTCTGTCTAGTTGAGGGCTGTACTCTGTCAGTAGTCGTCGCGTGCAGTACGCTAATAGTCGTCATGCAGAGCGGTCGGTCAGTAGTAGCAGCCGAGTGCGGTTGTGTGATGTAGGCGGTCGGCAACACTGGTCAAGATGGTGAATAAGGTATACTGTTAATTAATATAATCATTAGATAATGAACAATTTTATTTATTGTAATTATTCTCCAACAAGTTCCCCAATACTAATTTTTATTTCAAAAGCATTTTTCAAACATTTAATTGTTTATTGAACTAAAGAGTTCGTTGCACTTCACATTTCATTCCACGTCTTTGAAGAAAGATTGCACTAAAATCACAACAAAAAGAGAATATTATTATTTGCAATGCAGTTCCTCCAAGCGCTGCGCAACAAACAAGAGCAGAAATGTTGTGACATCCATTTATTCCGAGGTAAGACTTTTAATTCTGATTGTTTTGCACAGGGCCAAAGACCGATAGTTCGGTTTAATCGAAGTTTCTTGTCACTGAACGGACTTTAAATGTTGTGAAGAATTTATATTTGAGTCAGATTGCGAAATTCACATGTTTGTTGCCATTTTCAATACCTCTCATTGTGGGCGAGGTTACAATTAGCGCAATGTCCATTAGCATCCGTAAATAACATTGTCCATTATTTTAAATTTTGCGGGGAGGTTACAACACACAAAAAAAAACAAAAAAAAATTGCATTTGTATCCGCTCCTCAATTGTAGATACCCCTTACACAGCTGTGTGCAATGAATGAGTGCTGGCTGGTAATTAATTGCACTCCTTGGAGGGAAATGCCATAGGAAGTAGTCTTTAAAAAGTGAATGTTTTTCGTTAAAAGACAAAAGTTACGTTAGAAAAAAGTAATAGTGGGGCTTTTGTTGTTGAACAAAATAAGTACAATGAACATACGTTATCAGATTTGCGCAAAATGCAGCTTCACACTACCTTTTGATTATAACACAATATACTATACATCGTCCCGAACCGTGACCAGAGTCGCGAGACGAGCAGAGCACGCCGCCGACGCCCGCTCAGTACAACCGTCCACCCGCTACTACTGTCGACCGACTACTACCTCTCCCGACTCGCGCTACAATATATATAACAACTGTTCCTGGCGACCCGGTGCGTGCCACTACTGTCGTCTGGCGCGGTCCAAGCGCCGACTAGCAACGATAAATAACTCTCTGGTCAGACAGAGATGCTGTCATGCCTCGCCATCGCTCTGGTAATGAATACATACGTGTTGCAGCGTGCGTACCACCGGAACACGCAGTGGCGGAGCCAAAGACTGTGTTGTCGAGGTCGAGTGCGAGCGGGAAGAGAGGCAGCGTCGGCACGGAGATGCAAGCGAGCGCGAGACGCACGGGGGCTGCGGCGTGGCGCGTTTGCGGTCGGCGCCTTTGGTGGCAACGGCCGGGACAAGCAGCGGTGTATGGTGTGGTGCGGGGCGGACAGGGGCGGCGGTGGACGGGGAGGAGGCGGCGCGACGACGGCATGGGGGCGAAAACGGGACGGGGGACGGGGGACGGCGGATGTTGAGAGGCGTCACGCGCGGACAGGACGCAGACACAGAGACACACAGATTGGAAAGGGAGGGTGCGCGGTAATAGTTGGGAATGTGCGTACCGTGCGGGATGGGAGTGGGCGAGGAACACGGTCGTGGCCCCTGTTTTGGGTGCGTGTGATGACGTCGGTGTGTTGTGGGAAGGGAAGGTGCTGTGGCGGCGGCGCGTAATGGGCGTAGGCCGAAAAGAGAAAGGAACGTCGGCAGTGTGTTGGCAAGCGTCGGTTCGACTGCGACGTTGATGGGCAGGGCAGGGCAAGGTTAATGGTGGTAGGAGTAGGCGTGTGGGCGCAAAAAAATCTGCCGCTGCAGGCGGTGCCGTAACCGCCATGGCGGGAAGGAGAGAGGGCCAAAGAAAGAAAGAAAGAAAGAAAGAAAGAAAGAAAGAAAGAAAGAAGAAAACAAAAAAAAAAAAAAGAAGGAGGGGGGGGGGGGGCGAAAGTGGAGAGGCGGTGGTGTGAGAAGGGCGGGGGCGGAAGGAAGGCAGGAAGGACAAGAGGCGAGGCGACGGCTTGCTTTGTGTATCGGTCGGTCTCTGGCTATGCTTCGTTTTCTGCAGCAGGGTCGGTGCGCGGCGTGGCTCGCGGCAGTGGGAACGCCTGGCGGCTGGACGGCCAGCAATGCGGTTGGATGGGCGGCCACAGCACCGCACCTGTGCCCGAGGAGGAGACGCTGGCGGCGGGCCCTGAGGTGAGGCCGGCTCGGCTGGGGCTGGGGCTGGGGCTGTGGATGTGTAGGTGTGCGCCGCTGCTGCAACAACGAGTAAAACGCGAGAAGAAGGGATGGCGGTAGAGAGGAAAAAAAAAAAAAAAAAAAAAAGGTCGTGTTGTGTTGATGCGCAGGCAGACGCGTACAGAGAGACGAGCCCGGTCTGCAGCAGGGTGTGGCCGTGCCGAGTGCAGAGCAGCGGCGGCTCGGTTCGGTTCGGCCCGGCCCGGCGGGCCGCGCTGTTGTCGCGGACGTGAGCGCCCCCTGGCGGGTGGCCGGAGGCGGCGCGGCGTGTTGGACGTGTGGCTGGTGGCAGTGCACAATTTGCGAGTGGCTGGCGGTGTGGTGTGGCGGTTGGCGCGTCGGGCGGCGGAGAGAGAGAGGGAGGAGGAGAGGTATGTGTTGCGGGCGCCCTTTGCTGCGCTGCGTCGTTGCGTGTGCCGTACAGGGCGGGCGCTTGTCGACTGTGGGGCCGGTGTGGCGAATTGGCGTGAAACGGCTGCCGAGAGGTGTGTGGTAGCGAGCCGGTCGGTGTCAGTGCGAAGGGGAATGTGCGTGCGTTTGGCGGTTTCGGTGTGCTTTTTGCGGCGTGAGAGTGGGAATTAGTGGGGCCGGCTGTTGTGTTGGTTCCTTGTGTCTTGTGTCGCGTAGCTTGATGGCAACGTGGAAGGACGCCGGTTTCGTTTCGAGCCGTGCGTGTGGTTGTCGACGTTGACTGGTTGGCGTGTGGCGATGCACGTGCATGTGTGGGTCGCGAGTGCGTTTTTGGCTGGCTCTGTGTGTGTGTGTGTGTGTGTGTGTGTGTTTTTGGGGGGGGAAGGGGGAGGCGGTGGTGAAAGTGCAGTCGTTGCCACGGGCGTCGTCGGGTGGGGCTGGGGCTGTGCGTCGTTGGCGGAAAGGTGGTAGGTTGCGCGTAAGCGAGCCCGTCGTTGACGGTGTCGCGTGAGTTGTGAATCGAGTGGGGCGCGGGGCGCGGGACAGGAGCAGCGTGCCGCTGCGTCGTGGTCGTCAGCAGAGGCTGTGCGTGTGCTTGTCCTTTTTGTGGGCGGTTCGTGCGAGGCGTTTTTGTTTTGTGTTGCCCTAGTTGTTAGTTTATTTTGTTTGTGTTTGTTATTGTGAGGCGACGACTGGTTGGTGGCGTGCGCGCGAAGCGGCGGTGTGCGCTTCCCGTGTCGTTTGTGTTTTTTTTTGTTTGTTTTTGTTTTTTGCACTGGGCCCCGGGGGGGGGGGGGGTGGGTGCGTGTGTGTCGATTGCCGGCTGGCGAAAGGAAAGGTGCGCCATCGGCGGGGTGGGTCGCCGGCACAAGTAGAGGCGGCGGCGTTGTTGCTGTTGTTGTTGTGTGGTGTTTGTTTTGTTCGGCTGTGTCGGCGAGCTGTGGTGCGGTGCGTGTGAATGGTGGTGCAAAAGTGCTGGCGTTGGGGCTGCGACTGCGACGGCGGCGAGCCGCGGGCGCGCCATTGATAGTGATGTTGTGAACAGCGGCTGTGTACGGTAGTGGTGTTGTTGTAGCACGACGTGCATCCGGGCCGGCGCGGAAAGCGCAGTTGCGGGCGGTTGCCCTTCGGTGCCAGCCATGTCGCGTGAGCGGCGGGTTGCTCTGGTGTCGACACGTGGTGCTCTGGGTTGTCGTGTGGTGCCCTTTGGCCGGTGGGGGTGGTTCGCGTGTGTCTCGTTCGCGCTCGGTATCTGGTCGTGGTCGTGCTGCTCCCCCGTCTGTCGGCGGTTTTCGACGTCGTCTGTACGTTTTTGTTCGTTTGCGGCGTGCCTGCCGACGTCGTCCCGTCGCGACCTTTCAACCGAAAGTGTGGCGCCCGAAGGTGAACGAACGTAACCCTGACCTCGGCGCTTTACGCTGAGCCGAGCGAACCGAACCTAACCTGTGGTGTGGCGAGGTGAGCTCAGCCTGTGGAGCCCCTAACGTCTACGTAAAGGTAAGCTGTCCGGCTCACGCCTCACGTTTGAACGCTTTTTGAACCTACGTTTGACGCTTCTTAACCTAGCACTGACCCCTTAACCTAACGTGTAACCTAACCGAACCTAACCTAACCTAACCTAACCTAACCTAACCTAACCTCTGACGCCTGACGTGTTTGAATGCTTAACCTAAGTTTGACGCTTAACCTAACCCAAGTCCCCTTAACCTAACCCACGTCCACCTAACCTAACCTAACCTAACCTAGACGTGTACACGTAATGTGTAACGCGTAACGTGTAAGGTCGGCTGTCGTGTGTGCTGACGGCAGATTGGGTTGGTCTGTAGATTCGGATTGCGGTTTGCCTCGGTCGAGGGGTTGGGTCGGAAGCGGCGAGGGGCGGCGGCGCCTGTTGCGCAGGCGGCGTCCGTTTGCGGCGGGCAATTGTTGAGAAACGGCTGTGAATGTTGGCGGGCGAGAGGAGGAGGACGGCGCGCGATGTGGCCCGACGGCTGCGGGCCGATCGGGAAACGGCGGGAGGGCGACGGAAGGCGATGGGGCGGCGGAGGCGCGTTTGCACGGCCGTCATCGCCGCACGCCTCGGCTTGTGTGGCTGTGGCGCCGGCCGCGCTGGCCGGGCTGCCGCGGCGACGGTGTGGGAGTTTTGCCGAAGGTTTGGCCATTGTGGCGGGTCGTCGGCTGGGGCTGTGGGGGCGGCATTTGGGCGGGGGCGGCGATTCTCG
>NW_025725531.1:0-29651 GCF_021461395.2 Schistocerca americana
GGCAACGATAGGCAGCACTCCTTGTCGTTAAAGTTCAGTGCCTCGGAGGCACCGGGACACAGCAACTTGTGAGGCCAGGCCGACGCTAGTCTGTAGAACATGATGCGAGCGTCCTAGTGGGGACCCGCGAGTGCTGCGTTCTCGGTTCTTCTCAAGGGAATCCAGCTATACGTTCTTGTGGATCGTGCATCTCAAGCGCGCAAGCCACGCGGCAGCATTATCGCGGGAAAAGCAAAATGATGCATCGGCCGGGAATCGAACCCGGGCCGCCCGCGTGGCAGGCGAGCATTCTACCACTGAACCACCGATGCCCGGGCCAGCGGTAACTTGACGCTGCTTCCCGAGCAGATGTCTCAAGGGAAAGTGGGACTGCCGTCAAGCGCCGTAGCATTCTGTGGAAAAGATGCTGCAGACGCTGAATCCTGCACTGCACTGCTTAAAAATGCCGCCAGAACGCGGTCCTCTGCGTACTCTTGCGTCGACGGCGCCCAACTCTTGCCAAAGGATGCGAAATGTGCGCGGATACGCTGTCCGAATGCGTCTGGATGTGCTCCCCTAGCCCGCCTCGAAATGCGCCTGCCAGGTACGATCACCTTCGGCCGCTGCCGACTGGCGGGAAGCCGACACAGCGCGGACGCGCGGCGCTCGCTTGTGCGGTGGTGGTGTAATGGTCAGCATAGTTGCCTTCCAAGCAGTTGATCCGGGTTCGATTCCCGGCCACCGCAGCAGGCTTTTAATTTCGCGTATGAGTACTTTTGCCACGCGCTCTTAAATTATTGTTTTTTCGCCCTCTTACTCGCTGCACACCAGCCCTTAGTGTGTCTCGACTTGTCTCGACTTTGCTCAGCTGACGCGAGAGCTGACGCTCTCAAATCGGCCTATATCAAAACGACAAGCACGAGAAACGACTGAGAGAGGTAAGGAGAGGCGAGGCGATGGACACACAGCACGCCCCCTTCATTTCACGGTGGCGTCTCCCTGACCGAATCGGGCTGTAGCTCCGAAAAGAAAGGAGAAACAAAAATAGGAAGTAAAAGTGCCAATAGTGCCCTGTGTTCCCATGCGCTCACCCGCCCAAGTACTAACAAGGGCCAAAGTTGTTACGCATCGGCAATCGGACATTTTCTTTCATTTTCTCTTTATCGGCTGAGAACCAGTGTATTCAAGATATTATGGCCATTGCCGAGTGAATGCTGTAGCGCTTCCCGACGAGTCGGGTTCGGATCCTCTATCAACTTCCACGCAGGGTGATGATCTTTTGGTCATCACACTCGCCAGCTGAAATCGGCGCTGCCTTGTCGTAGTAGTAAAAGAGTAGTGGCCCGTGGGGGGATCGAACCCACGACCTTCGCGTTATTAGCACGACGCTCTAACCAACTGAGCTAACGGGCCTCGGCATATGCAGATGCTCAGCCCTACGCTGGAAACAGGTGGCATGAAGCCATACACCATTTCTATGGTCGTCGTGTGTCTGCTTCCCTAGTCTATATTCTGCTGACGGTCACGAAACAGTAGCTATATTGCGAGCAGGACGGGAAACGGCCGCTCGGACAGCTCAAACTTGTCACGATTCGTGTGGAAAAAATTCCGTTCCGGTACCGGGAATCGAACCCGGGCCTCCTGGGTGAAAGCCAGGTATCCTAGCCACTAGACCACACCGGATGTGGCCGTTCCGTTAGACCGTTCGTACGGTCGCTTGTCGCATTTCGTGTCGAGTGCCGCGTCGGCGCCCCTCTCTCTTTGCGGGCATCTTTGCACATACTGACTGGCAAGGCGCGCACCTCAAACGTCGCAGAGCAATGCTTTTGGCTTCATGCTCTGCTGGGAGAAGAGGGAAAGGGAAGCTGTAAGTAGCAATAACAGGAAGTAAACATTTTCCCGCTGAAGCGTTGTGGATAACAAACAAGAAATACGTTGGCGCCCTAGCTACAGCACCACCATCAGTCACAGAAAATTAAATGCCCCGGGTGAGGATCGAACTCACGACCTTAAGATTATGAGACTTACGCGCTGCCTACTGCGCTACCGAGGCACGGGTGAACCGCTTGTCCTGGAAACTGGGTAAATAGCCTGCCCAATATTAGGCGTAGAGACACTGTACTTCCTCGATAACGTGTTCTGTTGCTACACGTGCACTGCCGGCCCAGTTGATTGCGGTGTTGCTGCAGCTGTTGGCAACGATAGGCAGCACTCCTTGTCGTTAAAGTTCAGTGCCTCGGAGGCACCGGGACACAGCAACTTGTGAGGCCAGGCCGACGCTAGTCTGTAGAACATGATGCGAGCGTCCTAGTGGGGACCCGCGAGTGCTGCGTTCTCGGTTCTTCTCAAGGGAATCCAGCTATACGTTCTTGTGGATCGTGCATCTCAAGCGCGCAAGCCACGCGGCAGCATTATCGCGGGAAAAGCAAAATGATGCATCGGCCGGGAATCGAACCCGGGCCGCCCGCGTGGCAGGCGAGCATTCTACCACTGAACCACCGATGCCGGGCCAGCGGTAACTTGACGCTGCTTCCCGAGCAGATGTCTCAAGGGAAAGTGGGACTGCCGTCAAGCGCCGTAGCATTCTGTGGAAAAGATGCTGCAGACGCTGAATCCTGCACTGCACTGCTTAAAAATGCCGCCAGAACGCGGTCCTCTGCGTACTCTTGCGTCGACGGCGCCCAACTCTTGCCAAAGGATGCGAAATGTGCGCGGATACGCTGTCCGAATGCGTCTGGATGTGCTCCCCTAGCCCGCCTCGAAATGCGCCTGCCAGGTACGATCACCTTCGGCCGCTGCCGACTGGCGGGAAGCCGACACAGCGCGGACGCGCGGCGCTCGCTTGTGCGGTGGTGGTGTAATGGTCAGCATAGTTGCCTTCCAAGCAGTTGATCCGGGTTCGATTCCCGGCCACCGCAGCAGGCTTTTAATTTCGCGTATGAGTACTTTTGCCACGCGCTCTTAAATTATTGTTTTTTTCGCCCTCTTACTCGCTGCACACCAGCCCTTAGTGTGTCTCGACTTGTCTCGACTTTGCTCAGCTGACGCGAGAGCTGACGCTCTCAAATCGGCCTATATCAAAACGACAAGCACGAGAAACGACTGAGAGAGGTAAGGAGAGGCGAGGCGATGGACACACAGCACGCCCCCTTCATTTCACGGTGGCGTCTCCCTGACCGAATCGGGCTGTAGCTCCGAAAAGAAAGGAGAAACAAAAATAGGAAGTAAAAGTGCCAATAGTGCCCTGTGTTCCCATGCGCTCACCCGCCCAAGTACTAACAAGGGCCAAAGTTGTTACGCATCGGCAATCGGACATTTTCTTTCATTTTCTCTTTATCGGCTGAGAACCAGTGTATTCAAGATATTATGGCCATTGCCGAGTGAATGCTGTAGCGCTTCCCGACGAGTCGGGTTCGGATCCTCTATCAACTTCCACGCAGGGTGATGATCTTTTGGTCATCAACACTCGCCAGCTGAAATCGGCGCTGCCTTGTCGTAGTAGTAAAAGAGTAGTGGCCCGTGGGGGGATCGAACCCACGACCTTCGCGTTATTAGCACGACGCTCTAACCAACTGAGCTAACGGGCCTCGGCATATGCAGATGCTCAGCCCTACGCTGGAAACAGGTGGCATGAAGCCATACACCATTTCTATGGTCGTCGTGTGTCTGCTTCCCTAGTCTATATTCTGCTGACGGTCACGAAACAGTAGCTATATTGCGAGCAGGACGGGAAACGGCCGCTCGGACAGCTCAAACTTGTCACGATTCGTGTGGAAAAAATTCCGTTCCGGTACCGGGAATCGAACCCGGGCCTCCTGGGTGAAAGCCAGGTATCCTAGCCACTAGACCACACCGGATGTGGCCGTTCCGTTAGACCGTTCGTACGGTCGCTTGTCGCATTTCGTGTCGAGTGCCGCGTCGGCGCCCCTCTCTCTTTGCGGGCATCTTTGCACATACTGACTGGCAAGGCGCGCACCTCAAACGTCGCAGAGCAATGCTTTTGGCTTCATGCTCTGCTGGGAGAAGAGGGAAAGGGAAGCTGTAAGTAGCAATAACAGGAAGTAAACATTTTCCCGCTGAAGCGTTGTGGATAACAAACAAGAAATACGTTGGCGCCCTAGCTACAGCACCACCATCAGTCACAGAAAATTAAATGCCCCGGGTGAGGATCGAACTCACGACCTTAAGATTATGAGACTTACGCGCTGCCTACTGCGCTACCGAGGCACGGGTGAACCGCTTGTCCTGGAAACTGGGTAAATAGCCTGCCCAATATTAGGCGTAGAGACACTGTACTTCCTCGATAACGTGTTCTGTTGCTACACGTGCACTGCCGGCCCAGTTGATTGCGGTGTTGCTGCAGCTGTTGGCAACGATAGGCAGCACTCCTTGTCGTTAAAGTTCAGTGCCTCGGAGGCACCGGGACACAGCAACTTGTGAGGCCAGGCCGACGCTAGTCTGTAGAACATGATGCGAGCGTCCTAGTGGGGACCCGCGAGTGCTGCGTTCTCGGTTCTTCTCAAGGGAATCCAGCTATACGTTCTTGTGGATCGTGCATCTCAAGCGCGCAAGCCACGCGGCAGCATTATCGCGGGAAAAGCAAAATGATGCATCGGCCGGGAATCGAACCCGGGCCGCCCGCGTGGCAGGCGAGCATTCTACCACTGAACCACCGATGCCCGGGCCAGCGGTAACTTGACGCTGCTTCCCGAGCAGATGTCTCAAGGGAAAGTGGGACTGCCGTCAAGCGCCGTAGCATTCTGTGGAAAAGATGCTGCAGACGCTGAATCCTGCACTGCACTGCTTAAAAATGCCGCCAGAACGCGGTCCTCTGCGTACTCTTGCGTCGACGGCGCCCAACTCTTGCCAAAGGATGCGAAATGTGCGCGGATACGCTGTCCGAATGCGTCTGGATGTGCTCCCCTAGCCCGCCTCGAAATGCGCCTGCCAGGTACGATCACCTTCGGCCGCTGCCGACTGGCGGGAAGCCGACACAGCGCGGACGCGCGGCGCTCGCTTGTGCGGTGGTGGTGTAATGGTCAGCATAGTTGCCTTCCAAGCAGTTGATCCGGGTTCGATTCCCGGCCACCGCAGCAGGCTTTTAATTTCGCGTATGAGTACTTTTGCCACGCGCTCTTAAATTATTGTTTTTTCGCCCTCTTACTCGCTGCACACCAGCCCTTAGTGTGTCTCGACTTGTCTCGACTTTGCTCAGCTGACGCGAGAGCTGACGCTCTCAAATCGGCCTATATCAAAACGACAAGCACGAGAAACGACTGAGAGAGGTAAGGAGAGGCGAGGCGATGGACACACAGCACGCCCCCTTCATTTCACGGTGGCGTCTCCCTGACCGAATCGGGCTGTAGCTCCGAAAAGAAAGGAGAAACAAAAATAGGAAGTAAAAGTGCCAATAGTGCCCTGTGTTCCCATGCGCTCACCCGCCCAAGTACTAACAAGGGCCAAAGTTGTTACGCATCGGCAATCGGACATTTTCTTTCATTTTCTCTTTATCGGCTGAGAACCAGTGTATTCAAGATATTATGGCCATTGCCGAGTGAATGCTGTAGCGCTTCCCGACGAGTCGGGTTCGGATCCTCTATCAACTTCCACGCAGGGTGATGATCTTTTGGTCATCACACTCGCCAGCTGAAATCGGCGCTGCCTTGTCGTAGTAGTAAAAGAGTAGTGGCCCGTGGGGGGATCGAACCCACGACCTTCGCGTTATTAGCACGACGCTCTAACCAACTGAGCTAACGGGCCTCGGCATATGCAGATGCTCAGCCCTACGCTGGAAACAGGTGGCATGAAGCCATACACCATTTCTATGGTCGTCGTGTGTCTGCTTCCCTAGTCTATATTCTGCTGACGGTCACGAAACAGTAGCTATATTGCGAGCAGGACGGGAAACGGCCGCTCGGACAGCTCAAACTTGTCACGATTCGTGTGGAAAAAATTCCGTTCCGGTACCGGGAATCGAACCCGGGCCTCCTGGGTGAAAGCCAGGTATCCTAGCCACTAGACCACACCGGATGTGGCCGTTCCGTTAGACCGTTCGTACGGTCGCTTGTCGCATTTCGTGTCGAGTGCCGCGTCGGCGCCCCTCTCTCTTTGCGGGCATCTTTGCACATACTGACTGGCAAGGCGCGCACCTCAAACGTCGCAGAGCAATGCTTTTGGCTTCATGCTCTGCTGGGAGAAGAGGGAAAGGGAAGCTGTAAGTAGCAATAACAGGAAGTAAACATTTTCCCGCTGAAGCGTTGTGGATAACAAACAAGAAATACGTTGGCGCCCTAGCTACAGCACCACCATCAGTCACAGAAAATTAAATGCCCCGGGTGAGGATCGAACTCACGACCTTAAGATTATGAGACTTACGCGCTGCCTACTGCGCTACCGAGGCACGGGTGAACCGCTTGTCCTGGAAACTGGGTAAATAGCCTGCCCAATATTAGGCGTAGAGACACTGTACTTCCTCGATAACGTGTTCTGTTGCTACACGTGCACTGCCGGCCCAGTTGATTGCGGTGTTGCTGCAGCTGTTGGCAACGATAGGCAGCACTCCTTGTCGTTAAAGTTCAGTGCCTCGGAGGCACCGGGACACAGCAACTTGTGAGGCCAGGCCGACGCTAGTCTGTAGAACATGATGCGAGCGTCCTAGTGGGGACCCGCGAGTGCTGCGTTCTCGGTTCTTCTCAAGGGAATCCAGCTATACGTTCTTGTGGATCGTGCATCTCAAGCGCGCAAGCCACGCGGCAGCATTATCGCGGGAAAAGCAAAATGATGCATCGGCCGGGAATCGAACCCGGGCCGCCCGCGTGGCAGGCGAGCATTCTACCACTGAACCACCGATGCCCGGGCCAGCGGTAACTTGACGCTGCTTCCCGAGCAGATGTCTCAAGGGAAAGTGGGACTGCCGTCAAGCGCCGTAGCATTCTGTGGAAAAGATGCTGCAGACGCTGAATCCTGCACTGCACTGCTTAAAAATGCCGCCAGAACGCGGTCCTCTGCGTACTCTTGCGTCGACGGCGCCCAACTCTTGCCAAAGGATGCGAAATGTGCGCGGATACGCTGTCCGAATGCGTCTGGATGTGCTCCCCTAGCCCGCCTCGAAATGCGCCTGCCAGGTACGATCACCTTCGGCCGCTGCCGACTGGCGGGAAGCCGACACAGCGCGGACGCGCGGCGCTCGCTTGTGCGGTGGTGGTGTAATGGTCAGCATAGTTGCCTTCCAAGCAGTTGATCCGGGTTCGATTCCCGGCCACCGCAGCAGGCTTTTAATTTCGCGTATGAGTACTTTTGCCACGCGCTCTTAAATTATTGTTTTTTCGCCCTCTTACTCGCTGCACACCAGCCCTTAGTGTGTCTCGACTTGTCTCGACTTTGCTCAGCTGACGCGAGAGCTGACGCTCTCAAATCGGCCTATATCAAAACGACAAGCACGAGAAACGACTGAGAGAGGTAAGGAGAGGCGAGGCGATGGACACACAGCACGCCCCCTTCATTTCACGGTGGCGTCTCCCTGACCGAATCGGGCTGTAGCTCCGAAAAGAAAGGAGAAACAAAAATAGGAAGTAAAAGTGCCAATAGTGCCCTGTGTTCCCATGCGCTCACCCGCCCAAGTACTAACAAGGGCCAAAGTTGTTACGCATCGGCAATCGGACATTTTCTTTCATTTTCTCTTTATCGGCTGAGAACCAGTGTATTCAAGATATTATGGCCATTGCCGAGTGAATGCTGTAGCGCTTCCCGACGAGTCGGGTTCGGATCCTCTATCAACTTCCACGCAGGGTGATGATCTTTTGGTCATCACACTCGCCAGCTGAAATCGGCGCTGCCTTGTCGTAGTAGTAAAAGAGTAGTGGCCCGTGGGGGGATCGAACCCACGACCTTCGCGTTATTAGCACGACGCTCTAACCAACTGAGCTAACGGGCCTCGGCATATGCAGATGCTCAGCCCTACGCTGGAAACAGGTGGCATGAAGCCATACACCATTTCTATGGTCGTCGTGTGTCTGCTTCCCTAGTCTATATTCTGCTGACGGTCACGAAACAGTAGCTATATTGCGAGCAGGACGGGAAACGGCCGCTCGGACAGCTCAAACTTGTCACGATTCGTGTGGAAAAAATTCCGTTCCGGTACCGGGAATCGAACCCGGGCCTCCTGGGTGAAAGCCAGGTATCCTAGCCACTAGACCACACCGGATGTGGCCGTTCCGTTAGACCGTTCGTACGGTCGCTTGTCGCATTTCGTGTCGAGTGCCGCGTCGGCGCCCCTCTCTCTTTGCGGGCATCTTTGCACATACTGACTGGCAAGGCGCGCACCTCAAACGTCGCAGAGCAATGCTTTTGGCTTCATGCTCTGCTGGGAGAAGAGGGAAAGGGAAGCTGTAAGTAGCAATAACAGGAAGTAAACATTTTCCCGCTGAAGCGTTGTGGATAACAAACAAGAAATACGTTGGCGCCCTAGCTACAGCACCACCATCAGTCACAGAAAATTAAATGCCCCGGGTGAGGATCGAACTCACGACCTTAAGATTATGAGACTTACGCGCTGCCTACTGCGCTACCGAGGCACGGGTGAACCGCTTGTCCTGGAAACTGGGTAAATAGCCTGCCCAATATTAGGCGTAGAGACACTGTACTTCCTCGATAACGTGTTCTGTTGCTACACGTGCACTGCCGGCCCAGTTGATTGCGGTGTTGCTGCAGCTGTTGGCAACGATAGGCAGCACTCCTTGTCGTTAAAGTTCAGTGCCTCGGAGGCACCGGGACACAGCAACTTGTGAGGCCAGGCCGACGCTAGTCTGTAGAACATGATGCGAGCGTCCTAGTGGGGACCCGCGAGTGCTGCGTTCTCGGTTCTTCTCAAGGGAATCCAGCTATACGTTCTTGTGGATCGTGCATCTCAAGCGCGCAAGCCACGCGGCAGCATTATCGCGGGAAAAGCAAAATGATGCATCGGCCGGGAATCGAACCCGGGCCGCCCGCGTGGCAGGCGAGCATTCTACCACTGAACCACCGATGCCCGGGCCAGCGGTAACTTGACGCTGCTTCCCGAGCAGATGTCTCAAGGGAAAGTGGGACTGCCGTCAAGCGCCGTAGCATTCTGTGGAAAAGATGCTGCAGACGCTGAATCCTGCACTGCACTGCTTAAAAATGCCGCCAGAACGCGGTCCTCTGCGTACTCTTGCGTCGACGGCGCCCAACTCTTGCCAAAGGATGCGAAATGTGCGCGGATACGCTGTCCGAATGCGTCTGGATGTGCTCCCCTAGCCCGCCTCGAAATGCGCCTGCCAGGTACGATCACCTTCGGCCGCTGCCGACTGGCGGGAAGCCGACACAGCGCGGACGCGCGGCGCTCGCTTGTGCGGTGGTGGTGTAATGGTCAGCATAGTTGCCTTCCAAGCAGTTGATCCGGGTTCGATTCCCGGCCACCGCAGCAGGCTTTTAATTTCGCGTATGAGTACTTTTGCCACGCGCTCTTAAATTATTGTTTTTTCGCCCTCTTACTCGCTGCACACCAGCCCTTAGTGTGTCTCGACTTGTCTCGACTTTGCTCAGCTGACGCGAGAGCTGACGCTCTCAAATCGGCCTATATCAAAACGACAAGCACGAGAAACGACTGAGAGAGGTAAGGAGAGGCGAGGCGATGGACACACAGCACGCCCCCTTCATTTCACGGTGGCGTCTCCCTGACCGAATCGGGCTGTAGCTCCGAAAAGAAAGGAGAAACAAAAATAGGAAGTAAAAGTGCCAATAGTGCCCTGTGTTCCCATGCGCTCACCCGCCCAAGTACTAACAAGGGCCAAAGTTGTTACGCATCGGCAATCGGACATTTTCTTTCATTTTCTCTTTATCGGCTGAGAACCAGTGTATTCAAGATATTATGGCCATTGCCGAGTGAATGCTGTAGCGCTTCCCGACGAGTCGGGTTCGGATCCTCTATCAACTTCCACGCAGGGTGATGATCTTTTGGTCATCACACTCGCCAGCTGAAATCGGCGCTGCCTTGTCGTAGTAGTAAAAGAGTAGTGGCCCGTGGGGGGATCGAACCCACGACCTTCGCGTTATTAGCACGACGCTCTAACCAACTGAGCTAACGGGCCTCGGCATATGCAGATGCTCAGCCCTACGCTGGAAACAGGTGGCATGAAGCCATACACCATTTCTATGGTCGTCGTGTGTCTGCTTCCCTAGTCTATATTCTGCTGACGGTCACGAAACAGTAGCTATATTGCGAGCAGGACGGGAAACGGCCGCTCGGACAGCTCAAACTTGTCACGATTCGTGTGGAAAAAATTCCGTTCCGGTACCGGGAATCGAACCCGGGCCTCCTGGGTGAAAGCCAGGTATCCTAGCCACTAGACCACACCGGATGTGGCCGTTCCGTTAGACCGTTCGTACGGTCGCTTGTCGCATTTCGTGTCGAGTGCCGCGTCGGCGCCCCTCTCTCTTTGCGGGCATCTTTGCACATACTGACTGGCAAGGCGCGCACCTCAAACGTCGCAGAGCAATGCTTTTGGCTTCATGCTCTGCTGGGAGAAGAGGGAAAGGGAAGCTGTAAGTAGCAATAACAGGAAGTAAACATTTTCCCGCTGAAGCGTTGTGGATAACAAACAAGAAATACGTTGGCGCCCTAGCTACAGCACCACCATCAGTCACAGAAAATTAAATGCCCCGGGTGAGGATCGAACTCACGACCTTAAGATTATGAGACTTACGCGCTGCCTACTGCGCTACCGAGGCACGGGTGAACCGCTTGTCCTGGAAACTGGGTAAATAGCCTGCCCAATATTAGGCGTAGAGACACTGTACTTCCTCGATAACGTGTTCTGTTGCTACACGTGCACTGCCGGCCCAGTTGATTGCGGTGTTGCTGCAGCTGTTGGCAACGATAGGCAGCACTCCTTGTCGTTAAAGTTCAGTGCCTCGGAGGCACCGGGACACAGCAACTTGTGAGGCCAGGCCGACGCTAGTCTGTAGAACATGATGCGAGCGTCCTAGTGGGGACCCGCGAGTGCTGCGTTCTCGGTTCTTCTCAAGGGAATCCAGCTATACGTTCTTGTGGATCGTGCATCTCAAGCGCGCAAGCCACGCGGCAGCATTATCGCGGGAAAAGCAAAATGATGCATCGGCCGGGAATCGAACCCGGGCCGCCCGCGTGGCAGGCGAGCATTCTACCACTGAACCACCGATGCCCGGGCCAGCGGTAACTTGACGCTGCTTCCCGAGCAGATGTCTCAAGGGAAAGTGGGACTGCCGTCAAGCGCCGTAGCATTCTGTGGAAAAGATGCTGCAGACGCTGAATCCTGCACTGCACTGCTTAAAAATGCCGCCAGAACGCGGTCCTCTGCGTACTCTTGCGTCGACGGCGCCCAACTCTTGCCAAAGGATGCGAAATGTGCGCGGATACGCTGTCCGAATGCGTCTGGATGTGCTCCCCTAGCCCGCCTCGAAATGCGCCTGCCAGGTACGATCACCTTCGGCCGCTGCCGACTGGCGGGAAGCCGACACAGCGCGGACGCGCGGCGCTCGCTTGTGCGGTGGTGGTGTAATGGTCAGCATAGTTGCCTTCCAAGCAGTTGATCCGGGTTCGATTCCCGGCCACCGCAGCAGGCTTTTAATTTCGCGTATGAGTACTTTTGCCACGCGCTCTTAAATTATTGTTTTTTCGCCCTCTTACTCGCTGCACACCAGCCCTTAGTGTGTCTCGACTTGTCTCGACTTTGCTCAGCTGACGCGAGAGCTGACGCTCTCAAATCGGCCTATATCAAAACGACAAGCACGAGAAACGACTGAGAGAGGTAAGGAGAGGCGAGGCGATGGACACACAGCACGCCCCCTTCATTTCACGGTGGCGTCTCCCTGACCGAATCGGGCTGTAGCTCCGAAAAGAAAGGAGAAACAAAAATAGGAAGTAAAAGTGCCAATAGTGCCCTGTGTTCCCATGCGCTCACCCGCCCAAGTACTAACAAGGGCCAAAGTTGTTACGCATCGGCAATCGGACATTTTCTTTCATTTTCTCTTTATCGGCTGAGAACCAGTGTATTCAAGATATTATGGCCATTGCCGAGTGAATGCTGTAGCGCTTCCCGACGAGTCGGGTTCGGATCCTCTATCAACTTCCACGCAGGGTGATGATCTTTTGGTCATCACACTCGCCAGCTGAAATCGGCGCTGCCTTGTCGTAGTAGTAAAAGAGTAGTGGCCCGTGGGGGGATCGAACCCACGACCTTCGCGTTATTAGCACGACGCTCTAACCAACTGAGCTAACGGGCCTCGGCATATGCAGATGCTCAGCCCTACGCTGGAAACAGGTGGCATGAAGCCATACACCATTTCTATGGTCGTCGTGTGTCTGCTTCCCTAGTCTATATTCTGCTGACGGTCACGAAACAGTAGCTATATTGCGAGCAGGACGGGAAACGGCCGCTCGGACAGCTCAAACTTGTCACGATTCGTGTGGAAAAAATTCCGTTCCGGTACCGGGAATCGAACCCGGGCCTCCTGGGTGAAAGCCAGGTATCCTAGCCACTAGACCACACCGGATGTGGCCGTTCCGTTAGACCGTTCGTACGGTCGCTTGTCGCATTTCGTGTCGAGTGCCGCGTCGGCGCCCCTCTCTCTTTGCGGGCATCTTTGCACATACTGACTGGCAAGGCGCGCACCTCAAACGTCGCAGAGCAATGCTTTTGGCTTCATGCTCTGCTGGGAGAAGAGGGAAAGGGAAGCTGTAAGTAGCAATAACAGGAAGTAAACATTTTCCCGCTGAAGCGTTGTGGATAACAAACAAGAAATACGTTGGCGCCCTAGCTACAGCACCACCATCAGTCACAGAAAATTAAATGCCCCGGGTGAGGATCGAACTCACGACCTTAAGATTATGAGACTTACGCGCTGCCTACTGCGCTACCGAGGCACGGGTGAACCGCTTGTCCTGGAAACTGGGTAAATAGCCTGCCCAATATTAGGCGTAGAGACACTGTACTTCCTCGATAACGTGTTCTGTTGCTACACGTGCACTGCCGGCCCAGTTGATTGCGGTGTTGCTGCAGCTGTTGGCAACGATAGGCAGCACTCCTTGTCGTTAAAGTTCAGTGCCTCGGAGGCACCGGGACACAGCAACTTGTGAGGCCAGGCCGACGCTAGTCTGTAGAACATGATGCGAGCGTCCTAGTGGGGACCCGCGAGTGCTGCGTTCTCGGTTCTTCTCAAGGGAATCCAGCTATACGTTCTTGTGGATCGTGCATCTCAAGCGCGCAAGCCACGCGGCAGCATTATCGCGGGAAAAGCAAAATGATGCATCGGCCGGGAATCGAACCCGGGCCGCCCGCGTGGCAGGCGAGCATTCTACCACTGAACCACCGATGCCCGGGCCAGCGGTAACTTGACGCTGCTACCCGAGCAGATGTCTCAAGGGAAAGTGGGACTGCCGTCAAGCGCCGTAGCATTCTGTGGAAAAGATGCTGCAGACGCTGAATCCTGCACTGCACTGCTTAAAAATGCCGCCAGAACGCGGTCCTCTGCGTACTCTTGCGTCGACGGCGCCCAACTCTTGCCAAAGGATGCGAAATGTGCGCGGATACGCTGTCCGAATGCGTCTGGATGTGCTCCCCTAGCCCGCCTCGAAATGCGCCTGCCAGGTACGATCACCTTCGGCCGCTGCCGACTGGCGGGAAGCCGACACAGCGCGGACGCGCGGCGCTCGCTTGTGCGGTGGTGGTGTAATGGTCAGCATAGTTGCCTTCCAAGCAGTTGATCCGGGTTCGATTCCCGGCCACCGCAGCAGGCTTTTAATTTCGCGTATGAGTACTTTTGCCACGCGCTCTTAAATTATTGTTTTTTCGCCCTCTTACTCGCTGCACACCAGCCCTTAGTGTGTCTCGACTTGTCTCGACTTTGCTCAGCTGACGCGAGAGCTGACGCTCTCAAATCGGCCTATATCAAAACGACAAGCACGAGAAACGACTGAGAGAGGTAAGGAGAGGCGAGGCGATGGACACACAGCACGCCCCCTTCATTTCACGGTGGCGTCTCCCTGACCGAATCGGGCTGTAGCTCCGAAAAGAAAGGAGAAACAAAAATAGGAAGTAAAAGTGCCAATAGTGCCCTGTGTTCCCATGCGCTCACCCGCCCAAGTACTAACAAGGGCCAAAGTTGTTACGCATCGGCAATCGGACATTTTCTTTCATTTTCTCTTTATCGGCTGAGAACCAGTGTATTCAAGATATTATGGCCATTGCCGAGTGAATGCTGTAGCGCTTCCCGACGAGTCGGGTTCGGATCCTCTATCAACTTCCACGCAGGGTGATGATCTTTTGGTCATCACACTCGCCAGCTGAAATCGGCGCTGCCTTGTCGTAGTAGTAAAAGAGTAGTGGCCCGTGGGGGGATCGAACCCACGACCTTCGCGTTATTAGCACGACGCTCTAACCAACTGAGCTAACGGGCCTCGGCATATGCAGATGCTCAGCCCTACGCTGGAAACAGGTGGCATGAAGCCATACACCATTTCTATGGTCGTCGTGTGTCTGCTTCCCTAGTCTATATTCTGCTGACGGTCACGAAACAGTAGCTATATTGCGAGCAGGACGGGAAACGGCCGCTCGGACAGCTCAAACTTGTCACGATTCGTGTGGAAAAAATTCCGTTCCGGTACCGGGAATCGAACCCGGGCCTCCTGGGTGAAAGCCAGGTATCCTAGCCACTAGACCACACCGGATGTGGCCGTTCCGTTAGACCGTTCGTACGGTCGCTTGTCGCATTTCGTGTCGAGTGCCGCGTCGGCGCCCCTCTCTCTTTGCGGGCATCTTTGCACATACTGACTGGCAAGGCGCGCACCTCAAACGTCGCAGAGCAATGCTTTTGGCTTCATGCTCTGCTGGGAGAAGAGGGAAAGGGAAGCTGTAAGTAGCAATAACAGGAAGTAAACATTTTCCCGCTGAAGCGTTGTGGATAACAAACAAGAAATACGTTGGCGCCCTAGCTACAGCACCACCATCAGTCACAGAAAATTAAATGCCCCGGGTGAGGATCGAACTCACGACCTTAAGATTATGAGACTTACGCGCTGCCTACTGCGCTACCGAGGCACGGGTGAACCGCTTGTCCTGGAAACTGGGTAAATAGCCTGCCCAATATTAGGCGTAGAGACACTGTACTTCCTCGATAACGTGTTCTGTTGCTACACGTGCACTGCCGGCCCAGTTGATTGCGGTGTTGCTGCAGCTGTTGGCAACGATAGGCAGCACTCCTTGTCGTTAAAGTTCAGTGCCTCGGAGGCACCGGGACACAGCAACTTGTGAGGCCAGGCCGACGCTAGTCTGTAGAACATGATGCGAGCGTCCTAGTGGGGACCCGCGAGTGCTGCGTTCTCGGTTCTTCTCAAGGGAATCCAGCTATACGTTCTTGTGGATCGTGCATCTCAAGCGCGCAAGCCACGCGGCAGCATTATCGCGGGAAAAGCAAAATGATGCATCGGCCGGGAATCGAACCCGGGCCGCCCGCGTGGCAGGCGAGCATTCTACCACTGAACCACCGATGCCCGGGCCAGCGGTAACTTGACGCTGCTTCCCGAGCAGATGTCTCAAGGGAAAGTGGGACTGCCGTCAAGCGCCGTAGCATTCTGTGGAAAAGATGCTGCAGACGCTGAATCCTGCACTGCACTGCTTAAAAATGCCGCCAGAACGCGGTCCTCTGCGTACTCTTGCGTCGACGGCGCCCAACTCTTGCCAAAGGATGCGAAATGTGCGCGGATACGCTGTCCGAATGCGTCTGGATGTGCTCCCCTAGCCCGCCTCGAAATGCGCCTGCCAGGTACGATCACCTTCGGCCGCTGCCGACTGGCGGGAAGCCGACACAGCGCGGACGCGCGGCGCTCGCTTGTGCGGTGGTGGTGTAATGGTCAGCATAGTTGCCTTCCAAGCAGTTGATCCGGGTTCGATTCCCGGCCACCGCAGCAGGCTTTTAATTTCGCGTATGAGTACTTTTGCCACGCGCTCTTAAATTATTGTTTTTTCGCCCTCTTACTCGCTGCACACCAGCCCTTAGTGTGTCTCGACTTGTCTCGACTTTGCTCAGCTGACGCGAGAGCTGACGCTCTCAAATCGGCCTATATCAAAACGACAAGCACGAGAAACGACTGAGAGAGGTAAGGAGAGGCGAGGCGATGGACACACAGCACGCCCCCTTCATTTCACGGTGGCGTCTCCCTGACCGAATCGGGCTGTAGCTCCGAAAAGAAAGGAGAAACAAAAATAGGAAGTAAAAGTGCCAATAGTGCCCTGTGTTCCCATGCGCTCACCCGCCCAAGTACTAACAAGGGCCAAAGTTGTTACGCATCGGCAATCGGACATTTTCTTTCATTTTCTCTTTATCGGCTGAGAACCAGTGTATTCAAGATATTATGGCCATTGCCGAGTGAATGCTGTAGCGCTTCCCGACGAGTCGGGTTCGGATCCTCTATCAACTTCCACGCAGGGTGATGATCTTTTGGTCATCACACTCGCCAGCTGAAATCGGCGCTGCCTTGTCGTAGTAGTAAAAGAGTAGTGGCCCGTGGGGGGATCGAACCCACGACCTTCGCGTTATTAGCACGACGCTCTAACCAACTGAGCTAACGGGCCTCGGCATATGCAGATGCTCAGCCCTACGCTGGAAACAGGTGGCATGAAGCCATACACCATTTCTATGGTCGTCGTGTGTCTGCTTCCCTAGTCTATATTCTGCTGACGGTCACGAAACAGTAGCTATATTGCGAGCAGGACGGGAAACGGCCGCTCGGACAGCTCAAACTTGTCACGATTCGTGTGGAAAAAATTCCGTTCCGGTACCGGGAATCGAACCCGGGCCTCCTGGGTGAAAGCCAGGTATCCTAGCCACTAGACCACACCGGATGTGGCCGTTCCGTTAGACCGTTCGTACGGTCGCTTGTCGCATTTCGTGTCGAGTGCCGCGTCGGCGCCCCTCTCTCTTTGCGGGCATCTTTGCACATACTGACTGGCAAGGCGCGCACCTCAAACGTCGCAGAGCAATGCTTTTGGCTTCATGCTCTGCTGGGAGAAGAGGGAAAGGGAAGCTGTAAGTAGCAATAACAGGAAGTAAACATTTTCCCGCTGAAGCGTTGTGGATAACAAACAAGAAATACGTTGGCGCCCTAGCTACAGCACCACCATCAGTCACAGAAAATTAAATGCCCCGGGTGAGGATCGAACTCACGACCTTAAGATTATGAGACTTACGCGCTGCCTACTGCGCTACCGAGGCACGGGTGAACCGCTTGTCCTGGAAACTGGGTAAATAGCCTGCCCAATATTAGGCGTAGAGACACTGTACTTCCTCGATAACGTGTTCTGTTGCTACACGTGCACTGCCGGCCCAGTTGATTGCGGTGTTGCTGCAGCTGTTGGCAACGATAGGCAGCACTCCTTGTCGTTAAAGTTCAGTGCCTCGGAGGCACCGGGACACAGCAACTTGTGAGGCCAGGCCGACGCTAGTCTGTAGAACATGATGCGAGCGTCCTAGTGGGGACCCGCGAGTGCTGCGTTCTCGGTTCTTCTCAAGGGAATCCAGCTATACGTTCTTGTGGATCGTGCATCTCAAGCGCGCAAGCCACGCGGCAGCATTATCGCGGGAAAAGCAAAATGATGCATCGGCCGGGAATCGAACCCGGGCCGCCCGCGTGGCAGGCGAGCATTCTACCACTGAACCACCGATGCCCGGGCCAGCGGTAACTTGACGCTGCTTCCCGAGCAGATGTCTCAAGGGAAAGTGGGACTGCCGTCAAGCGCCGTAGCATTCTGTGGAAAAGATGCTGCAGACGCTGAATCCTGCACTGCACTGCTTAAAAATGCCGCCAGAACGCGGTCCTCTGCGTACTCTTGCGTCGACGGCGCCCAACTCTTGCCAAAGGATGCGAAATGTGCGCGGATACGCTGTCCGAATGCGTCTGGATGTGCTCCCCTAGCCCGCCTCGAAATGCGCCTGCCAGGTACGATCACCTTCGGCCGCTGCCGACTGGCGGGAAGCCGACACAGCGCGGACGCGCGGCGCTCGCTTGTGCGGTGGTGGTGTAATGGTCAGCATAGTTGCCTTCCAAGCAGTTGATCCGGGTTCGATTCCCGGCCACCGCAGCAGGCTTTTAATTTCGCGTATGAGTACTTTTGCCACGCGCTCTTAAATTATTGTTTTTTCGCCCTCTTACTCGCTGCACACCAGCCCTTAGTGTGTCTCGACTTGTCTCGACTTTGCTCAGCTGACGCGAGAGCTGACGCTCTCAAATCGGCCTATATCAAAACGACAAGCACGAGAAACGACTGAGAGAGGTAAGGAGAGGCGAGGCGATGGACACACAGCACGCCCCCTTCATTTCACGGTGGCGTCTCCCTGACCGAATCGGGCTGTAGCTCCGAAAAGAAAGGAGAAACAAAAATAGGAAGTAAAAGTGCCAATAGTGCCCTGTGTTCCCATGCGCTCACCCGCCCAAGTACTAACAAGGGCCAAAGTTGTTACGCATCGGCAATCGGACATTTTCTTTCATTTTCTCTTTATCGGCTGAGAACCAGTGTATTCAAGATATTATGGCCATTGCCGAGTGAATGCTGTAGCGCTTCCCGACGAGTCGGGTTCGGATCCTCTATCAACTTCCACGCAGGGTGATGATCTTTTGGTCATCACACTCGCCAGCTGAAATCGGCGCTGCCTTGTCGTAGTAGTAAAAGAGTAGTGGCCCGTGGGGGGATCGAACCCACGACCTTCGCGTTATTAGCACGACGCTCTAACCAACTGAGCTAACGGGCCTCGGCATATGCAGATGCTCAGCCCTACGCTGGAAACAGGTGGCATGAAGCCATACACCATTTCTATGGTCGTCGTGTGTCTGCTTCCCTAGTCTATATTCTGCTGACGGTCACGAAACAGTAGCTATATTGCGAGCAGGACGGGAAACGGCCGCTCGGACAGCTCAAACTTGTCACGATTCGTGTGGAAAAAATTCCGTTCCGGTACCGGGAATCGAACCCGGGCCTCCTGGGTGAAAGCCAGGTATCCTAGCCACTAGACCACACCGGATGTGGCCGTTCCGTTAGACCGTTCGTACGGTCGCTTGTCGCATTTCGTGTCGAGTGCCGCGTCGGCGCCCCTCTCTCTTTGCGGGCATCTTTGCACATACTGACTGGCAAGGCGCGCACCTCAAACGTCGCAGAGCAATGCTTTTGGCTTCATGCTCTGCTGGGAGAAGAGGGAAAGGGAAGCTGTAAGTAGCAATAACAGGAAGTAAACATTTTCCCGCTGAAGCGTTGTGGATAACAAACAAGAAATACGTTGGCGCCCTAGCTACAGCACCACCATCAGTCACAGAAAATTAAATGCCCCGGGTGAGGATCGAACTCACGACCTTAAGATTATGAGACTTACGCGCTGCCTACTGCGCTACCGAGGCACGGGTGAACCGCTTGTCCTGGAAACTGGGTAAATAGCCTGCCCAATATTAGGCGTAGAGACACTGTACTTCCTCGATAACGTGTTCTGTTGCTACACGTGCACTGCCGGCCCAGTTGATTGCGGTGTTGCTGCAGCTGTTGGCAACGATAGGCAGCACTCCTTGTCGTTAAAGTTCAGTGCCTCGGAGGCACCGGGACACAGCAACTTGTGAGGCCAGGCCGACGCTAGTCTGTAGAACATGATGCGAGCGTCCTAGTGGGGACCCGCGAGTGCTGCGTTCTCGGTTCTTCTCAAGGGAATCCAGCTATACGTTCTTGTGGATCGTGCATCTCAAGCGCGCAAGCCACGCGGCAGCATTATCGCGGGAAAAGCAAAATGATGCATCGGCCGGGAATCGAACCCGGGCCGCCCGCGTGGCAGGCGAGCATTCTACCACTGAACCACCGATGCCCGGGCCAGCGGTAACTTGACGCTGCTTCCCGAGCAGATGTCTCAAGGGAAAGTGGGACTGCCGTCAAGCGCCGTAGCATTCTGTGGAAAAGATGCTGCAGACGCTGAATCCTGCACTGCACTGCTTAAAAATGCCGCCAGAACGCGGTCCTCTGCGTACTCTTGCGTCGACGGCGCCCAACTCTTGCCAAAGGATGCGAAATGTGCGCGGATACGCTGTCCGAATGCGTCTGGATGTGCTCCCCTAGCCCGCCTCGAAATGCGCCTGCCAGGTACGATCACCTTCGGCCGCTGCCGACTGGCGGGAAGCCGACACAGCGCGGACGCGCGGCGCTCGCTTGTGCGGTGGTGGTGTAATGGTCAGCATAGTTGCCTTCCAAGCAGTTGATCCGGGTTCGATTCCCGGCCACCGCAGCAGGCTTTTAATTTCGCGTATGAGTACTTTTGCCACGCGCTCTTAAATTATTGTTTTTTCGCCCTCTTACTCGCTGCACACCAGCCCTTAGTGTGTCTCGACTTGTCTCGACTTTGCTCAGCTGACGCGAGAGCTGACGCTCTCAAATCGGCCTATATCAAAACGACAAGCACGAGAAACGACTGAGAGAGGTAAGGAGAGGCGAGGCGATGGACACACAGCACGCCCCCTTCATTTCACGGTGGCGTCTCCCTGACCGAATCGGGCTGTAGCTCCGAAAAGAAAGGAGAAACAAAAATAGGAAGTAAAAGTGCCAATAGTGCCCTGTGTTCCCATGCGCTCACCCGCCCAAGTACTAACAAGGGCCAAAGTTGTTACGCATCGGCAATCGGACATTTTCTTTCATTTTCTCTTTATCGGCTGAGAACCAGTGTATTCAAGATATTATGGCCATTGCCGAGTGAATGCTGTAGCGCTTCCCGACGAGTCGGGTTCGGATCCTCTATCAACTTCCACGCAGGGTGATGATCTTTTGGTCATCACACTCGCCAGCTGAAATCGGCGCTGCCTTGTCGTAGTAGTAAAAGAGTAGTGGCCCGTGGGGGGATCGAACCCACGACCTTCGCGTTATTAGCACGACGCTCTAACCAACTGAGCTAACGGGCCTCGGCATATGCAGATGCTCAGCCCTACGCTGGAAACAGGTGGCATGAAGCCATACACCATTTCTATGGTCGTCGTGTGTCTGCTTCCCTAGTCTATATTCTGCTGACGGTCACGAAACAGTAGCTATATTGCGAGCAGGACGGGAAACGGCCGCTCGGACAGCTCAAACTTGTCACGATTCGTGTGGAAAAAATTCCGTTCCGGTACCGGGAATCGAACCCGGGCCTCCTGGGTGAAAGCCAGGTATCCTAGCCACTAGACCACACCGGATGTGGCCGTTCCGTTAGACCGTTCGTACGGTCGCTTGTCGCATTTCGTGTCGAGTGCCGCGTCGGCGCCCCTCTCTCTTTGCGGGCATCTTTGCACATACTGACTGGCAAGGCGCGCACCTCAAACGTCGCAGAGCAATGCTTTTGGCTTCATGCTCTGCTGGGAGAAGAGGGAAAGGGAAGCTGTAAGTAGCAATAACAGGAAGTAAACATTTTCCCGCTGAAGCGTTGTGGATAACAAACAAGAAATACGTTGGCGCCCTAGCTACAGCACCACCATCAGTCACAGAAAATTAAATGCCCCGGGTGAGGATCGAACTCACGACCTTAAGATTATGAGACTTACGCGCTGCCTACTGCGCTACCGAGGCACGGGTGAACCGCTTGTCCTGGAAACTGGGTAAATAGCCTGCCCAATATTAGGCGTAGAGACACTGTACTTCCTCGATAACGTGTTCTGTTGCTACACGTGCACTGCCGGCCCAGTTGATTGCGGTGTTGCTGCAGCTGTTGGCAACGATAGGCAGCACTCCTTGTCGTTAAAGTTCAGTGCCTCGGAGGCACCGGGACACAGCAACTTGTGAGGCCAGGCCGACGCTAGTCTGTAGAACATGATGCGAGCGTCCTAGTGGGGACCCGCGAGTGCTGCGTTCTCGGTTCTTCTCAAGGGAATCCAGCTATACGTTCTTGTGGATCGTGCATCTCAAGCGCGCAAGCCACGCGGCAGCATTATCGCGGGAAAAGCAAAATGATGCATCGGCCGGGAATCGAACCCGGGCCGCCCGCGTGGCAGGCGAGCATTCTACCACTGAACCACCGATGCCCGGGCCAGCGGTAACTTGACGCTGCTTCCCGAGCAGATGTCTCAAGGGAAAGTGGGACTGCCGTCAAGCGCCGTAGCATTCTGTGGAAAAGATGCTGCAGACGCTGAATCCTGCACTGCACTGCTTAAAAATGCCGCCAGAACGCGGTCCTCTGCGTACTCTTGCGTCGACGGCGCCCAACTCTTGCCAAAGGATGCGAAATGTGCGCGGATACGCTGTCCGAATGCGTCTGGATGTGCTCCCCTAGCCCGCCTCGAAATGCGCCTGCCAGGTACGATCACCTTCGGCCGCTGCCGACTGGCGGGAAGCCGACACAGCGCGGACGCGCGGCGCTCGCTTGTGCGGTGGTGGTGTAATGGTCAGCATAGTTGCCTTCCAAGCAGTTGATCCGGGTTCGATTCCCGGCCACCGCAGCAGGCTTTTAATTTCGCGTATGAGTACTTTTGCCACGCGCTCTTAAATTATTGTTTTTTCGCCCTCTTACTCGCTGCACACCAGCCCTTAGTGTGTCTCGACTTGTCTCGACTTTGCTCAGCTGACGCGAGAGCTGACGCTCTCAAATCGGCCTATATCAAAACGACAAGCACGAGAAACGACTGAGAGAGGTAAGGAGAGGCGAGGCGATGGACACACAGCACGCCCCCTTCATTTCACGGTGGCGTCTCCCTGACCGAATCGGGCTGTAGCTCCGAAAAGAAAGGAGAAACAAAAATAGGAAGTAAAAGTGCCAATAGTGCCCTGTGTTCCCATGCGCTCACCCGCCCAAGTACTAACAAGGGCCAAAGTTGTTACGCATCGGCAATCGGACATTTTCTTTCATTTTCTCTTTATCGGCTGAGAACCAGTGTATTCAAGATATTATGGCCATTGCCGAGTGAATGCTGTAGCGCTTCCCGACGAGTCGGGTTCGGATCCTCTATCAACTTCCACGCAGGGTGATGATCTTTTGGTCATCACACTCGCCAGCTGAAATCGGCGCTGCCTTGTCGTAGTAGTAAAAGAGTAGTGGCCCGTGGGGGGATCGAACCCACGACCTTCGCGTTATTAGCACGACGCTCTAACCAACTGAGCTAACGGGCCTCGGCATATGCAGATGCTCAGCCCTACGCTGGAAACAGGTGGCATGAAGCCATACACCATTTCTATGGTCGTCGTGTGTCTGCTTCCCTAGTCTATATTCTGCTGACGGTCACGAAACAGTAGCTATATTGCGAGCAGGACGGGAAACGGCCGCTCGGACAGCTCAAACTTGTCACGATTCGTGTGGAAAAAATTCCGTTCCGGTACCGGGAATCGAACCCGGGCCTCCTGGGTGAAAGCCAGGTATCCTAGCCACTAGACCACACCGGATGTGGCCGTTCCGTTAGACCGTTCGTACGGTCGCTTGTCGCATTTCGTGTCGAGTGCCGCGTCGGCGCCCCTCTCTCTTTGCGGGCATCTTTGCACATACTGACTGGCAAGGCGCGCACCTCAAACGTCGCAGAGCAATGCTTTTGGCTTCATGCTCTGCTGGGAGAAGAGGGAAAGGGAAGCTGTAAGTAGCAATAACAGGAAGTAAACATTTTCCCGCTGAAGCGTTGTGGATAACAAACAAGAAATACGTTGGCGCCCTAGCTACAGCACCACCATCAGTCACAGAAAATTAAATGCCCCGGGTGAGGATCGAACTCACGACCTTAAGATTATGAGACTTACGCGCTGCCTACTGCGCTACCGAGGCACGGGTGAACCGCTTGTCCTGGAAACTGGGTAAATAGCCTGCCCAATATTAGGCGTAGAGACACTGTACTTCCTCGATAACGTGTTCTGTTGCTACACGTGCACTGCCGGCCCAGTTGATTGCGGTGTTGCTGCAGCTGTTGGCAACGATAGGCAGCACTCCTTGTCGTTAAAGTTCAGTGCCTCGGAGGCACCGGGACACAGCAACTTGTGAGGCCAGGCCGACGCTAGTCTGTAGAACATGATGCGAGCGTCCTAGTGGGGACCCGCGAGTGCTGCGTTCTCGGTTCTTCTCAAGGGAATCCAGCTATACGTTCTTGTGGATCGTGCATCTCAAGCGCGCAAGCCACGCGGCAGCATTATCGCGGGAAAAGCAAAATGATGCATCGGCCGGGAATCGAACCCGGGCCGCCCGCGTGGCAGGCGAGCATTCTACCACTGAACCACCGATGCCCTTGCCAGCGGTAACTTGACGCTGCTTCCCGAGCAGATGTCTCAAGGGAAAGTGGGACTGCCGTCAAGCGCCGTAGCATTCTGTGGAAAAGATGCTGCAGACGCTGAATCCTGCACTGCACTGCTTAAAAATGCCGCCAGAACGCGGTCCTCTGCGTACTCTTGCGTCGCCGGCGCCCAACTCTTGCCAAAGGATGCGAAATGTGCGCGGATACGCTGTCCGAATGCGTCTGGATGTGCTCCCCTAGCCCGCCTCGAAATGCGCCTGCCAGGTACGATCACCTTCGGCCGCTGCCGACTGGCGGGAAGCCGACACAGCGCGGACGCGCGGCGCTCGCTTGTGCGGTGGTGGTGTAATGGTCAGCATAGTTGCCTTCCAAGCAGTTGATCCGGGTTCGATTCCCGGCCACCGCAGCAGGCTTTTAATTTCGCGTATGAGTACTTTTGCCACGCGCTCTTAAATTATTGTTTTTTCGCCCTCTTACTCGCTGCACACCAGCCCTTAGTGTGTCTCGACTTGTCTCGACTTTGCTCAGCTGACGCGAGAGCTGACGCTCTCAAATCGGCCTATATCAAAACGACAAGCACGAGAAACGACTGAGAGAGGTAAGGAGAGGCGAGGCGATGGACACACAGCACGCCCCCTTCATTTCACGGTGGCGTCTCCCTGACCGAATCGGGCTGTAGCTCCGAAAAGAAAGGAGAAACAAAAATAGGAAGTAAAAGTGCCAATAGTGCCCTGTGTTCCCATGCGCTCACCCGCCCAAGTACTAACAAGGGCCAAAGTTGTTACGCATCGGCAATCGGACATTTTCTTTCATTTTCTCTTTATCGGCTGAGAACCAGTGTATTCAAGATATTATGGCCATTGCCGAGTGAATGCTGTAGCGCTTCCCGACGAGTCGGGTTCGGATCCTCTATCAACTTCCACGCAGGGTGATGATCTTTTGGTCATCACACTCGCCAGCTGAAATCGGCGCTGCCTTGTCGTAGTAGTAAAAGAGTAGTGGCCCGTGGGGGGATCGAACCCACGACCTTCGCGTTATTAGCACGACGCTCTAACCAACTGAGCTAACGGGCCTCGGCATATGCAGATGCTCAGCCCTACGCTGGAAACAGGTGGCATGAAGCCATACACCATTTCTATGGTCGTCGTGTGTCTGCTTCCCTAGTCTATATTCTGCTGACGGTCACGAAACAGTAGCTATATTGCGAGCAGGACGGGAAACGGCCGCTCGGACAGCTCAAACTTGTCACGATTCGTGTGGAAAAAATTCCGTTCCGGTACCGGGAATCGAACCCGGGCCTCCTGGGTGAAAGCCAGGTATCCTAGCCACTAGACCACACCGGATGTGGCCGTTCCGTTAGACCGTTCGTACGGTCGCTTGTCGCATTTCGTGTCGAGTGCCGCGTCGGCGCCCCTCTCTCTTTGCGGGCATCTTTGCACATACTGACTGGCAAGGCGCGCACCTCAAACGTCGCAGAGCAATGCTTTTGGCTTCATGCTCTGCTGGGAGAAGAGGGAAAGGGAAGCTGTAAGTAGCAATAACAGGAAGTAAACATTTTCCCGCTGAAGCGTTGTGGATAACAAACAAGAAATACGTTGGCGCCCTAGCTACAGCACCACCATCAGTCACAGAAAATTAAATGCCCCGGGTGAGGATCGAACTCACGACCTTAAGATTATGAGACTTACGCGCTGCCTACTGCGCTACCGAGGCACGGTGTGAACCGCTTGTCCTGGAAACTGGGTAAATAGCCTGCCCAATATTAGGCGTAGAGACACTGTACTTCCTCGATAACGTGTTCTGTTGCTACACGTGCACTGCCGGCCCAGTTGATTGCGGTGTTGCTGCAGCTGTTGGCAACGATAGGCAGCACTCCTTGTCGTTAAAGTTCAGTGCCTCGGAGGCACCGGGACACAGCAACTTGTGAGGCCAGGCCGACGCTAGTCTGTAGAACATGATGCGAGCGTCCTAGTGGGGACCCGCGAGTGCTGCGTTCTCGGTTCTTCTCAAGGGAATCCAGCTATACGTTCTTGTGGATCGTGCATCTCAAGCGCGCAAGCCACGCGGCAGCATTATCGCGGGAAAAGCAAAATGATGCATCGGCCGGGAATCGAACCCGGGCCGCCCGCGTGGCAGGCGAGCATTCTACCACTGAACCACCGATGCCCTTGCCAGCGGTAACTTGACGCTGCTTCCCGAGCAGATGTCTCAAGGGAAAGTGGGACTGCCGTCAAGCGCCGTAGCATTCTGTGGAAAAGATGCTGCAGACGCTGAATCCTGCACTGCACTGCTTAAAAATGCCGCCAGAACGCGGTCCTCTGCGTACTCTTGCGTCGCCGGCGCCCAACTCTTGCCAAAGGATGCGAAATGTGCGCGGATACGCTGTCCGAATGCGTCTGGATGTGCTCCCCTAGCCCGCCTCGAAATGCGCCTGCCAGGTACGATCACCTTCGGCCGCTGCCGACTGGCGGGAAGCCGACACAGCGCGGACGCGCGGCGCTCGCTTGTGCGGTGGTGGTGTAATGGTCAGCATAGTTGCCTTCCAAGCAGTTGATCCGGGTTCGATTCCCGGCCACCGCAGCAGGCTTTTAATTTCGCGTATGAGTACTTTTGCCACGCGCTCTTAAATTATTGTTTTTTCGCCCTCTTACTCGCTGCACACCAGCCCTTAGTGTGTCTCGACTTGTCTCGACTTTGCTCAGCTGACGCGAGAGCTGACGCTCTCAAATCGGCCTATATCAAAACGACAAGCACGAGAAACGACTGAGAGAGGTAAGGAGAGGCGAGGCGATGGACACACAGCACGCCCCCTTCATTTCACGGTGGCGTCTCCCTGACCGAATCGGGCTGTAGCTCCGAAAAGAAAGGAGAAACAAAAATAGGAAGTAAAAGTGCCAATAGTGCCCTGTGTTCCCATGCGCTCACCCGCCCAAGTACTAACAAGGGCCAAAGTTGTTACGCATCGGCAATCGGACATTTTCTTTCATTTTCTCTTTATCGGCTGAGAACCAGTGTATTCAAGATATTATGGCCATTGCCGAGTGAATGCTGTAGCGCTTCCCGACGAGTCGGGTTCGGATCCTCTATCAACTTCCACGCAGGGTGATGATCTTTTGGTCATCACACTCGCCAGCTGAAATCGGCGCTGCCTTGTCGTAGTAGTAAAAGAGTAGTGGCCCGTGGGGGGATCGAACCCACGACCTTCGCGTTATTAGCACGACGCTCTAACCAACTGAGCTAACGGGCCTCGGCATATGCAGATGCTCAGCCCTACGCTGGAAACAGGTGGCATGAAGCCATACACCATTTCTATGGTCGTCGTGTGTCTGCTTCCCTAGTCTATATTCTGCTGACGGTCACGAAACAGTAGCTATATTGCGAGCAGGACGGGAAACGGCCGCTCGGACAGCTCAAACTTGTCACGATTCGTGTGGAAAAAATTCCGTTCCGGTACCGGGAATCGAACCCGGGCCTCCTGGGTGAAAGCCAGGTATCCTAGCCACTAGACCACACCGGATGTGGCCGTTCCGTTAGACCGTTCGTACGGTCGCTTGTCGCATTTCGTGTCGAGTGCCGCGTCGGCGCCCCTCTCTCTTTGCGGGCATCTTTGCACATACTGACTGGCAAGGCGCGCACCTCAAACGTCGCAGAGCAATGCTTTTGGCTTCATGCTCTGCTGGGAGAAGAGGGAAAGGGAAGCTGTAAGTAGCAATAACAGGAAGTAAACATTTTCCCGCTGAAGCGTTGTGGATAACAAACAAGAAATACGTTGGCGCCCTAGCTACAGCACCACCATCAGTCACAGAAAATTAAATGCCCCGGGTGAGGATCGAACTCACGACCTTAAGATTATGAGACTTACGCGCTGCCTACTGCGCTACCGAGGCACGGGTGAACCGCTTGTCCTGGAAACTGGGTAAATAGCCTGCCCAATATTAGGCGTAGAGACACTGTACTTCCTCGATAACGTGTTCTGTTGCTACACGTGCACTGCCGGCCCAGTTGATTGCGGTGTTGCTGCAGCTGTTGGCAACGATAGGCAGCACTCCTTGTCGTTAAAGTTCAGTGCCTCGGAGGCACCGGGACACAGCAACTTGTGAGGCCAGGCCGACGCTAGTCTGTAGAACATGATGCGAGCGTCCTAGTGGGGACCCGCGAGTGCTGCGTTCTCGGTTCTTCTCAAGGGAATCCAGCTATACGTTCTTGTGGATCGTGCATCTCAAGCGCGCAAGCCACGCGGCAGCATTATCGCGGGAAAAGCAAAATGATGCATCGGCCGGGAATCGAACCCGGGCCGCCCGCGTGGCAGGCGAGCATTCTACCACTGAACCACCGATGCCCGGGCCAGCGGTAACTTGACGCTGCTTCCCGAGCAGATGTCTCAAGGGAAAGTGGGACTGCCGTCAAGCGCCGTAGCATTCTGTGGAAAAGATGCTGCAGACGCTGAATCCTGCACTGCACTGCTTAAAAATGCCGCCAGAACGCGGTCCTCTGCGTACTCTTGCGTCGCCGGCGCCCAACTCTTGCCAAAGGATGCGAAATGTGCGCGGATACGCTGTCCGAATGCGTCTGGATGTGCTCCCCTAGCCCGCCTCGAAATGCGCCTGCCAGGTACGATCACCTTCGGCCGCTGCCGACTGGCGGGAAGCCGACACAGCGCGGACGCGCGGCGCTCGCTTGTGCGGTGGTGGTGTAATGGTCAGCATAGTTGCCTTCCAAGCAGTTGATCCGGGTTCGATTCCCGGCCACCGCAGCAGGCTTTTAATTTCGCGTATGAGTACTTTTGCCACGCGCTCTTAAATTATTGTTTTTTCGCCCTCTTACTCGCTGCACACCAGCCCTTAGTGTGTCTCGACTTGTCTCGACTTTGCTCAGCTGACGCGAGAGCTGACGCTCTCAAATCGGCCTATATCAAAACGACAAGCACGAGAAACGACTGAGAGAGGTAAGGAGAGGCGAGGCGATGGACACACAGCACGCCCCCTTCATTTCACGGTGGCGTCTCCCTGACCGAATCGGGCTGTAGCTCCGAAAAGAAAGGAGAAACAAAAATAGGAAGTAAAAGTGCCAATAGTGCCCTGTGTTCCCATGCGCTCACCCGCCCAAGTACTAACAAGGGCCAAAGTTGTTACGCATCGGCAATCGGACATTTTCTTTCATTTTCTCTTTATCGGCTGAGAACCAGTGTATTCAAGATATTATGGCCATTGCCGAGTGAATGCTGTAGCGCTTCCCGACGAGTCGGGTTCGGATCCTCTATCAACTTCCACGCAGGGTGATGATCTTTTGGTCATCACACTCGCCAGCTGAAATCGGCGCTGCCTTGTCGTAGTAGTAAAAGAGTAGTGGCCCGTGGGGGGATCGAACCCACGACCTTCGCGTTATTAGCACGACGCTCTAACCAACTGAGCTAACGGGCCTCGGCATA